>NW_021527577.1:0-334 GCF_001605985.2 Dendrobium catenatum | reverse complement strand
CAGAGAAGGTGAAGACAACAATTTGCATCTCAAAATAACTAAAGACGGAGACCGCGTGCGATAGCTAGATATGGAGACGGAGACTACCGCGAGCTACCACGAGTGAACACCATATGACTCGACACCAAGAGATTGAGAAAATAGAGCAATGTAAGAAATATAATCTCATATCCACTTGTAACTAAAATATCTTCATATTTAACTTTAGTCAATAGATTAAAATGAGGCAATGCGAAACTCTGAGACTAAATTGAACATTTATCAATAGTCAGGAGACTATTTTGAGCTTTTACTCTTAAGGACATGAATGGTCTGAAGTTTTGTTGAGTATAGT
>NW_021527576.1:0-252 GCF_001605985.2 Dendrobium catenatum | reverse complement strand
ATTACAATCTTTTAATTAGTAATATATCATGAAATTAAATTTAATATTCCTAAAATTATTATTGAAAAGTATCCATTAAATCATAAATACTTTATTTCTCATAATAAAAATGTTGAACTTCAAAATATTTTTTTTTTCTAAAATGGTATATCTTTCTTCTTCTTCCTACTATAGAAACCTAGGAAGTCCTAGAAGCTCAAATATTTGATTTAGGAAACATATATTGTGAATGGTAACTTACCTCTTATCTTG
>NW_021527575.1:0-279 GCF_001605985.2 Dendrobium catenatum | reverse complement strand
CTTTAGGATCAACTTGAAATCTAGTACAAAGACTAACACTAAACACTATATCAGGCTAGCTAGCAGTCAGGTAAAGCAGTGATCCAAACATTCCTCTATGCTTCTTTTGATCAATAGATTTTCTATTTGGGTCCTTATCCAACTGAATACTGGAGGTCATGGGAGTATTTATTGGATTGGATTTATCCATTTAATATTTCTTTAAGATGTCCTTAATGTACTTTGATTGATTTAAAAAGATTATATCATCCAATTATCTTATACTAAATCCCAAAAAGT
>NW_021527574.1:0-253 GCF_001605985.2 Dendrobium catenatum | reverse complement strand
CAAAAGGAGAGAAGAGCAAAAATTGAGAATGGGGACAACAATTCGCTAATCGAATTGTTCAAAAATAGGTCAGATGAAGACAATCTATTTGTATGGGATGTGCAAACTGATGAGAAAGACAGGTTGGTAAACTTTTTTTGGGTAGATGGTTTGGGGAGAGTGGATTATGACTGCTTTGGGGATGTAATAATTTTTGATACTAGCTACCGTCTGAAAAAATATAATTTAGTATGTGCCCCTATTATTGGAGTCA
>NW_021527573.1:0-267 GCF_001605985.2 Dendrobium catenatum | reverse complement strand
TGCCCCCAACCACCATCTCCATCCTTAGGGTTCCCCATTTGATTTTGGTCTCTCCCAGTTTCTGCAGCCATTTCATCCCAAGGATGACATTCGTACTCCCCAATTCCAAGGGAAGAAAGTCTTCCTTTACCTGGATCCCTTGAATCTTCAATACTACTCCTCGGCAGACACCTCGACCCATCTCCACCTTTCCGGTGCCCATCATTACCCCGTAACCTCCGGTATCCACAAGCTCCATCCCCATCGCATCGACAATCTGGGTGGAAA
>NW_021527572.1:0-241 GCF_001605985.2 Dendrobium catenatum | reverse complement strand
TATATATATAATGGATATGAGTATGTAATTCTTGATATGTGATTTTATTTTGAGCTTATTATTCAAAGGAGAGTGGTTAACAAAATATTATTTGGTGTTGTGACTTCTTGTTCAGGGCTTGCGCTTGATGAATCTAGCTTTTTTTGGTTTTATTTACTCACCAATACAACACATATTGGAGGAAATATAAGCGTGTGATCAGCTTTGCTGATATCTATGCACCATATACATTCTTTAAAGG
>NW_021527571.1:0-229 GCF_001605985.2 Dendrobium catenatum | reverse complement strand
ACTTAAAAACATGATTAGGGTATTTTGAATTTTCAAACCCTGGAGGTTGTTCTACAAAAATATCTTCTTCAATAACCCCATTCAAAAAAAGGCACTTTTGACATCCATTTGAAACAATTTAAAACCTTTAAAACAGGCAAAGGTAAGTAAAACCCTAATTGCTTAAAGACTTGCTACATGGGCAAAGGTCTTATCAAAATCAATTCCTTCAATTTGATTATACCCCTTA
>NW_021527570.1:0-222 GCF_001605985.2 Dendrobium catenatum | reverse complement strand
GAGGGGGAGTTTGTGAGGGAGTTCACAAATGTTACTCCAAGCAAGGATCCATCATCGACTGCTCCAGTCATCATCCTTTGTTCCTTGGGGGTTCTAGAGAGGTAAACTTCAACATCTAATCAACGTTCTCTGCCTGCTTCAAGAGGAAGCAAAAGGAGTTAGGTTCTCTGCCTCACCTGAGTTGGTAAAAAGGAGGTTTTGTATAAATTTCTCCACCTTATT
>NW_021527569.1:0-244 GCF_001605985.2 Dendrobium catenatum | reverse complement strand
ATCCCTAATTATTTATTCAACTTTAGAATTAAAATTTAAATTTAATTCCCAATTTTCCTAAAGAAATTTAATTTAGATTTATTTTGTACTCTCCAAGGGAAATCACCCTTTTCAACACCAACACACCGTTAGTTTTTTTTATTGAAAGTAAATTATTTACATTAATAATTGTAAACACATAGGCTCCTTTATGTGTCAATATATATTATTTATTGACACATATAAATATAATTTAAGTTATTTT
>NW_021527568.1:0-240 GCF_001605985.2 Dendrobium catenatum | reverse complement strand
ATATATTGGAGTAGAAATAATAGGAATAAAATATTTTATTATTTTTATTTTTATAATAATTTCACTAAATAAACTTACTTTTTTATCAAATAATTTAATTTTTTTAAAAAATATTTACTCGTGATATAAACTATTCATATTAAGATCATTGAGTATATCTTGAAGGCTATAAAAGGGCCGAGCCTTGCGCTCAGCTATCTCATCTATTCGACCCTAAGAAAAGCCCATCAGAGAAGAAAG
>NW_021527567.1:0-209 GCF_001605985.2 Dendrobium catenatum | reverse complement strand
GATAGGGGATCGGGTTTCTCGTAGGCTTTATGCCTTTATTCATGAATTTTCTTTGTTGAAAGCCTTGAAGGCCGAATAGGAATGTACAAAATAAATATCTGGTCAACTTTCGTGACCGCATATTTATCCGATATCTCGGACCCTGTTTACTCCTATTTATCGACTTAGGAGGATTGGGTTTCATAGGCTTTAAGCCTTTGTTTGTGATT
>NW_021527566.1:0-250 GCF_001605985.2 Dendrobium catenatum | reverse complement strand
AAGCAAGAGTCTTTATGTTCATCACGTTGGCCGATGCACCCGGATCAACAAGGACTCTTGATAACTTGAAGTTTCCCACATCTACGGTAATGTAGAGGAAGCGATTGTGGTCGGCAGTTCCCAAGAGTAAATCTTCATCTGAAAAGGTAACCCCGGGGACCTCTTTGAAGTAGAGAGCCTCACCTTCTGAAGTTGCAGCCAACTGTGTTAAATAAATCTCGGGGTCAAGAAGTGCTTTAATTAAAGACTC
>NW_021527565.1:0-298 GCF_001605985.2 Dendrobium catenatum | reverse complement strand
TTTTTTGTTAAACTTATAGCACTTGTATTATCACATTAGTTAGGGATATTTTTAAGCTTAATTCCAAAATCCTCTATTTGTTGTTTTAGCCATAAAACTTGAGCAACACAACTACCTGCGGCTATGTACTCTGCTTTAGCAGTGGATAAAGCAACTGAATTTTGTTTTCTAGAAGACCAAGAAATAAGCGATGATCCTAAAAATTGACAAGTTCCAGATGTGCTTTTTCTATCAACCTTACAACCAGCATAATCTGCATCGGAATATGCAACTAAACTACATGATAATAAATTTTTAG
>NW_021527564.1:0-214 GCF_001605985.2 Dendrobium catenatum | reverse complement strand
AACGGCTCTCAACTCCCGGTACTTCACTCCGGCCAAGGCCTTCTTCCTCTACCAGACACGCCCCGTAAGCTCCTTCTAAGTAAACTCCTTCACGTACCAAATTTATCTCACAATCTTCTTTATGTTTCTAAGCTCACCACAGATAACCCGATTTCTATAATTTTTGATGCTAACGGCTGTGAAATTAAGGATCTCAAGGACCGAACTCCACTTC
>NW_021527563.1:0-332 GCF_001605985.2 Dendrobium catenatum | reverse complement strand
TTATAGTTACTAATTAATAACTAATTATTAATTAATAATAATTAAATAATAAATTATAATTATAATCAAATAATTATCAAATATAATTAATAATTATTATAACTAAAAAAATAGAATTCCCTTCCCCTCTCATCTTCTCTGGCTTAGGGGATTTACGGGATTTGGCCAAAGAAGTGTGTGAAAGGCAGAGAGTTACCTTCACAGCCGAGCTCCTGTTCTTGGCTCCGATCAAAATGCGTAGCTTCTGATCCAACAGAAGGAGCCGAAGAAGCAAGGTAGAGGGACAGAGGGAGCACGACTCAGGGAGAAGGTAAGGTGAGGAGCTCTCTCTC
>NW_021527562.1:0-310 GCF_001605985.2 Dendrobium catenatum | reverse complement strand
AAAGTATACCTGTCACCACCTCCTCTGAATCCTTAGCCTCCTGGGGTGTAATAGCGAACACCCTAGCTTTCCCAGGTTGATTTCCTTTAACATCTGATGCTTCTCCTTTTAACTGGACTGGTGGTTTTCCTTGCACTGCTGGCCTTCCTTGAAATTGAGCTTTTCCTATCTGATTTCCTTCCAAATATCTCCTGTGTTGTGCCTGTTCTTGGTACCCCTGATATCCTTGTGGTCTGACATTGATTCTTCTTTCTTGAGGGCAGTCTACCTTGCGATGACCCAACTCACCACATTTGAAACATCGGCCAGA
>NW_021527561.1:0-200 GCF_001605985.2 Dendrobium catenatum | reverse complement strand
GATTACTCCTTAGTCCTTACATGTTATATATTGCAATGGATGAATTTTCTTGCATGATTGGCTCTTCTAATGTTTCCTTTCACTTTGAAGGTTTTTCTACTCAAAAGTTACAACTGTCCCATTAACTATATGTAGACGATCTTCTTATCTTTGGTAAAGCTTCTATAACAAATTGTCTAGCTTTGAATCAGATCATTGAT
>NW_021527560.1:0-237 GCF_001605985.2 Dendrobium catenatum | reverse complement strand
ATAGAGGAATGATTGGATCCCTTCTTTACCTGACTGCTAGTAGACCGGACTTAATGTTTAGTGTGTGCCTTTGTGCCCGTTTCCAAGCCGATCCTAAAGAGTTTCATTTAACTGTTGTCAAAAGAATTCTTAGGTATCTACTAGGCACCCCAAACTTAGGAACTTGGTATCCCAGACACAACACTTCCTTTGAAATCCTTGGGTACTCAGATTCTGACTTTGTAGGATGTATGATAG
>NW_021527559.1:0-493 GCF_001605985.2 Dendrobium catenatum | reverse complement strand
AATTACTTTTATTATAAATGTGTTTGTTCATAGATATATTCATGAATGTGTTTGTTTGATAGTTAAAAAAATTTTATTAAATATGTTCGCGAACAAGCTCGATAAGCACTTAACGAACGAACATGAACTGAACATGAACCGAACATGTACACTCATTAATTTAAATGAATCAAACATGAACACAAACAATAAAGCTCGAACAAACATGAACCAAACATGAACAAGCTGATGTTAAATGAACACTCACATACCCGGCTCGGCTCATTTCATTTGCAGCCCTATATATATATATATATGAAAGAGGGCAACCTTGTGAAAGGACATGTGGCCCTTATTAAATAAAAATTATATTTTCAAATTAAGAAACTCCAATCATATAATTTTCGGTCGTCATTAAAAAAAAGGCCAAGGTTTTTCACTGGCCCTTTATGTACCTTTGTCAATCAAAAGCTAGAAATATTAATACTGCAGGCGAAGGAGTAAAACAGCAAAA
>NW_021527558.1:0-562 GCF_001605985.2 Dendrobium catenatum | reverse complement strand
AGCTTCATTGACGAAATCATTAACTGTACTAACAGTACCCTCAATTCTTGTAGTGATTTCCATCAGAAGTGAAGTAACTGTGGCAAGAGGAATAACCTCAACTAAATTCAAGTTTATATCCTTCAATTCACCATTATATACTCTTGTTTGGTTTTCTTTTATTGCCAATATCATTCTAGGAAGAGTTCTTAGTGCCACTTGAAGCTCATCTGCTGCAACTTTCATGTCTTTAACTAAATCATCCATTGTTGAAGACTTACTGATCTCATTTGCCGATTTAGCAAGCTCCTTTAGAACTATGGATGAATTGAAACTTAGTCTCATGAAGGCAGAACAAAGATAATCTTTTATGATTTCAGGTGCCTGAAATTACGCATAAAAAGAAGTCTTTCAGTCTTTCAGATATATTTGATACTGAAAAAACTGATTAGGTGGTTTGTTTACCTGAATTTTCCCTTCAGATTTGGTATAAGAATGGAGTGTTTCCATACAACTTGCACAGTATCGCATCGAAGCACCGATCTTGAGGTAATGTTTCCATGGATGTGACATACCAAACTGG
>NW_021527557.1:0-504 GCF_001605985.2 Dendrobium catenatum | reverse complement strand
CTTAGACCCAAAGCTAGGTATTCCCTACTTTGGTTTCCAGTTCTCTTGCCTATTTGGAGTAAGTCTTCTATCAGCATCCTATAGGCCTAAGGTTGGGTGATGCCCTTCCTTAGACCCAAGGTTAGGTACTCCCTACTTTGGTTTATCCAGCTCTCCTGTCCATTAGGTGTAAGCCTTCTATCAGCATCCTATGGGTCTTAGGTTGGGTGATCCCCTCCCTTACACCCTTAAGATCCTACTTCTATTCGGTCAACGCCAATGTGTGCGGCAGTAGTTCCTTCTACCACACTCATTGGGGGTCCATTTGTTGACCTCATTTTTGTATGAGGTCACTAAGGCCCTTCCAAACTCCAGATTAATTCTAGATCCTAGGATCCACTCTAGACCTTAGGATCTTTCCTTAGAGCCAAACCTTAGGGCCTACTCTAGAGCCTAGGATTCCCTTAGATCCTAGATCCTAAAACCTTTTTAGATCTTAGGACCAATCTAGACTCAAATCAATCC
>NW_021527556.1:0-217 GCF_001605985.2 Dendrobium catenatum | reverse complement strand
GTTGGGTAATAAAATAAATGTGGGGTTTCTACAAAGACTTAAGGCTAGAAATATCACTATAAAAGTACAAAAAAAACCTAGGACTTCTAAGTTTCGAGATATATACTAAGTACGTACTTAAAGTTTATAAACACAAGATAACACTCACCTAATCTAACACTTGAATATGTTGTCCTACCGAACAATTCTAAGTATATGCTAGGTTGTGTGGATGTTA
>NW_021527555.1:0-261 GCF_001605985.2 Dendrobium catenatum | reverse complement strand
CCTGAAATGTAGAAGGAGCGTTGGTGAGTCCAAATGGTATCACCAAGAACTCATAATGTCCCTCGTGAGTCCTGAAAGCAGTCTTGGGAATATCCTCACTCCTCATCCGGATATGGTGATACCCTGACTTCAAATCAAGCTTGGAGAACATTGTAGCACCTCCCAACTCATCAAGAAGCTCATCAATAATGGGGATTGGAAATTTGTCTAGAACAGTCTCCTTATTGAGAGCCCAATAATCAACACAAAATCGCCAGCTAC
>NW_021527554.1:0-622 GCF_001605985.2 Dendrobium catenatum | reverse complement strand
TAAATCATTATTAAATTAGTCTTATTAAGCTCTTAACTATATGTTTTCTAAAAAATAACCATAAAAGATTAAAATCATTATTAAATTAGTCTTATCATTCTCTCTCTATGTCTGTATATATTTATATAATATTATAGATTATTGTAACGCATTATATAAGAATTGATAGTTCTACGCACCAGTGAAGGTTTGAAGAATATCTTAGATGGATTATGTTATAGAAGTGTTGCTTGTGGTACATTAATTACAATTTACATATACATTTCTTGTAAAAAAAATTATATTATTGATATAATATTCATGTAATCTTTTTTCTTAAGATTTCGAGATTCAAGAATAAACATAAATTCTCTCTCTCTCTCTCTTGTGTATGTGAAAGATAATAGGATAACCAATCATCCAATCCTATCCTTATCTCTATTTTCTCATACAAAAGAAGAATAAAAGAGTTAGGGAACGCCATAATAAGACAACACTTGAACTTATTAGTTACTTTAACATTCATATGAAAACACTTTTTTTTGTATTATAAGATAACATTTGAAATTATAATTTATCTTAAGATAAGGTTTTATACTGATATAATCTATGCAAAATATCTTGTAGTGATAATATATATATT
>NW_021527553.1:0-220 GCF_001605985.2 Dendrobium catenatum | reverse complement strand
ACTCATTTTTTTGTTTAATATATGAATGTTATTATTTTTATGAATACTAACATTAAATTTCATATGATAAATTTTTTTCATCATGGAATTTATATTATTATAAAGTATTCTTGAGTTTAAGTTTCATAATTATATCAATAAATTTATTATGCAATTACTAATTAGATTGTGGGCTTCAAAAGATGCATGCGAGGTTCTAGTAAAAATGTGATTGTAATTA
>NW_021527552.1:0-209 GCF_001605985.2 Dendrobium catenatum | reverse complement strand
ATTCATCAGAAGGTCGAATGCTATGTAGATGACTTGGTCATTAAAAGCACAGACCGAAAAGACCACATTGATGATTTGAGAATTGTGTTCGAAAGGATCAGAAAGTACGATCTGAAGATGAACCCTCTCAAGTGTGCATTTGGGGTATCCTCAGGGAAATTCCTAGGGTACGTTGTTCGACATCGAGGCATCGAAGTCGACCCCAACAA
>NW_021527551.1:0-223 GCF_001605985.2 Dendrobium catenatum | reverse complement strand
AATTATGATGCGAGTTTATGCCAAGAATTAGAGAACTTTATGAAAGTCTTACATGTGGTATCAGAGCATGGTTGAAAACTAGTGATTTTTCGTTTAAGTTTTTCTTTAATTTCTTCGATGATTCTTTCTAATGAAATCGAATTCATATTATTTGTTATCGATTTCAATTATTGAATCATAATTTTTTCTTGATTAATTCATGGCAAATTAATTATGTTTCTAT
>NW_021527550.1:0-213 GCF_001605985.2 Dendrobium catenatum | reverse complement strand
GCCACGCATGTTGACTAAGCCTTTTGGGACCTTTCTTTCTTTTGGATAGAATTTCCTAGTCTATACCCATGTGCCAATCTCACTTTTGGAAAGGATAATGTATGATCCTTAATCGAGAGTTTTCTCGAGCTCCGACCTGGGATGTAATTAACTGCGGGGGCTTGCACCTGTGGGAAACTCGGTCCCACATCTACTAAACCCCATTCGAACTGT
>NW_021527549.1:0-263 GCF_001605985.2 Dendrobium catenatum | reverse complement strand
AAAAGGTTTAGGACTCAAATCAATTTACTAAAAAAAAAACTACACCTATTCTCGCACAATGTCATTGCATAAGAAGATCAAGAACTTAAATATTTATTGTGTCAAACCTTGGTGCAAATATTTGATATTCAAAACACATGCTCTTTCATACAATATCATGTACAACAAATCAACTCCTTGCTATATTTTTGTTGAAGAAATAAGGTAACCATTTCTTTCTCAAAGCCCATGTAATTAAACTTAAGAAAATCTTCCCAGGTTTT
>NW_021527548.1:0-779 GCF_001605985.2 Dendrobium catenatum | reverse complement strand
GCCTAAAATCAAAAGAATTCACTCTCAAAGGCATAAATCCTACGAAACACAATCCTCTGTCGACAGCCAGACAGAGTCGACAAGGTTCAAGCTTTAAATGGAAATAACCCCCTAATACCCCGATGATGGCCGTATTGATTGGTTATCTCAACCGGAGGGGTTCACAAATACTTTCAAATCCCATTCAAATGCCAGAAAATCTAAACTCTACAAAGTCCAAATCCAAAAACCCAAATTCCCAAATCCAAATCCATTGCTACTACTATATGCCAGATAACACGTATATCTACGTATCTGATCGACGACTAGCCTTAATCGAAAGTTTTCTCTCATGATTGAGAGGGGTAATTAACTATAGGGGCTTGCGCCTATAGGAAACCAGAACTCAGATCATAAAGTCCTCACAAAATGAGGGCGAAATCTCTGGGTAGTGTCTTATCTACAAACCCATCTGCCTTCCAAAATTTACCTTGGAACTTATTAAGTTAAAACTCCCTCGCCGTATAAAAGAAAAAAGCGAGCAGAGGCCGGGGCCGAATTTTCGGAGCCCACATTGATATTTCATTTTGTTTCCTTTAGGTTAAACGATAAATATACTGTTGATTACTTGATTTTAGTGGTGGAAGTTTAGTTTGGTTGTGCTTTTTTTCATAAGATTTTCTAATGCCATTTGTATTATTGCAAATTTTGCCATCTAAAAAATATGTTTATGATTGTTTAGTTACATGATAATTTATGAAGAAAGAAAATTTCAGGTGACTCTCTTCCACTTTGAGGAT
>NW_021527547.1:0-381 GCF_001605985.2 Dendrobium catenatum | reverse complement strand
AGAGAACTATCATCCTTTTACACCCTCCAAGAGTAGGAAGAGTACCTCCCACTTTTCACACTCTCCAAGTGTAGGCAGAGAACCTTTCGCTGTTCACACTCTCCAAGTGTAAGCAGAGAACCTTCATCCTTTCACACTTCTCCAAGTGTAGGTAGAGAACTCTTCATCCTTTCACACTTCTCTAAGTGTCGGCAGAGAACCAGATTTTCTTGAAAATATCTTTTCACAGGAAATTCTGTTGGATAAGAGAAAAGAGTGAATTAATCATAATTCACAAATGAAGAACCTTACCTTTAAGTACCAAGTGAACCCTTCACGATCCAGTAGTAAGAATCCTCCTTCAAACACTCTCTCCTTCAATCTCCCTTCAGTTTGCACGAA
>NW_021527546.1:0-334 GCF_001605985.2 Dendrobium catenatum | reverse complement strand
TTTTTAATTTATGATAAATTAAAATATTATGTTATGATAATTATAATTTATTAGTGTAATTAGAATTGATAAAAATTTATTAATATTCAATAAAACAAATTAGATATAGAAATATTAATTCACAAAATTAAATCAATATAAATAAATTTAAAATATATCAACTTGAGAACACAACAACAATATCAAGCCTTTGTCCCACTACGTGGGGTAGGCTACATGAATCATTTTTCTCCATTTTATCCTATTAAAAGTCAAATTCTTATTTAAATCTAATAAAAAAAATATCATTTCTAATATTTTTTAACTAAATATTTTTAAGTTTTTATCTACCTTT
>NW_021527545.1:0-405 GCF_001605985.2 Dendrobium catenatum | reverse complement strand
TAGTATATTTCTACGAAGGCCATTATACATGCTAGCACGTTTAATCCTACGAGAAGAAAGAATCCTAAACTAAAGAAAAATAATATTGGATTAAACTAGGCTAATGCCACAAAGGATATTGTCCACCAATAGCACGTCTATACCTAGGGAAAGAAAGAATCCTAACCTCAAGGAAAAGATAATTGGATTAAAACTAGGATGGTGCCACGAAGGGAGTTATTTCCCACTAGCACCATTAATCCTAAGGAAAAGAAAAATTCTAACCTAAAGAAAAAAAATTTGAATTATACTAAGATAATGCCACGGAGCGTGTTATCCACCTTCTAGCTCGTCTAATGCTAAGCAAAGTAAGAATCCTAACCTAGAGCAAAACAAAATTAGATTAAACTAGGAAGGTGCCACGAA
>NW_021527544.1:0-291 GCF_001605985.2 Dendrobium catenatum | reverse complement strand
TATTTGGAGGAAACTTGCTCCACATAGAGGATCGGGGCTGGATGATCGGATGTAGAGGAAACTTGCTCTACACAACGAATCAAATTTGAAATGATCTTATATAGAGGAAACTTGCTCTATATAAAATCAGGTCTGGAATGATCATGTGTAGAGAAAACTTGCTCTACGGATGATCAAGTCAGGATTGATCATATGTAAAGGAAACTTGCTTTACATAAAAGATCAGATTTGAAAGATTAGATATAGAGGAAACTTGCTCTATATAAAATCAGGTCTGGAATGATCATTGGT
>NW_021527543.1:0-266 GCF_001605985.2 Dendrobium catenatum | reverse complement strand
TTGACATTCCTATTAAATTTACCTCGATTCCATTGCTGACGTCTCTTCTGCTTCCTCTTCAGAAAGCTTCTGAATTGTCTAGTCATTAGTGTGATGTCGTCTTCATCCTCTGGTTGTGAGTGTTCACTCTCAGATTCCTCAACCTTTAATGCTATGTTCTTCTCCCTTCGTGGTTCACCTACATCAATCTTTCTTTGGCAAACTTGTTGAGTCTAGTGAATAGGTTGTGAGACCTAAGTTAATATCCCAAGGCTACCAAGAGGGGG
>NW_021527542.1:0-250 GCF_001605985.2 Dendrobium catenatum | reverse complement strand
CACAAATTTGTAAAATGTTTTTAAAAGTATTGTAGCAAGTTGGCCGTTGAACGGGTGACTTGCTACAATACACTATTAGTTTTTTATTTTTTAAATTAATTTTTTATTTTTAAAAGGAAAAAAATAAAAACAAGAGTAGCCATATAACCAATCTACTACTCAGTCCATTCTATATCATAAAATAAGCTAAAATCATAAACCAATCATAAAAAACAAAGTTTTGAAAATTGGACCGGACAACAAACTGAAA
>NW_021527541.1:0-729 GCF_001605985.2 Dendrobium catenatum | reverse complement strand
CCTTAAAGGCCGAATATGAACGTTGTAGACGCCTTCTTTCTGCTTGTATCAGTGTTGCAGATCCGGTGGCGTAGTTGTAGATTGTAGACGCCTTCTGTCTGCTTTTATAAGTGTCAGATCCGGTGGCATGGCGTTATAGATTGTGGTCGCCTTCTGTCTGCTTGTATCAGTGTTGCAGATCCGGTGGCGATGGATTCTTGGTGTTATGAGGCATCTTCTCATCTTGATATTTTCTCCCCTTTTCCTCATTCACCGGGGAAGGATTTTCTGGATTTTGGAGTCAAAGACTGCTGATTTGGAAAGAACTACTTTTTAGGCTCTTTGGCATAATGGACTTGTTATTTTTGGTGTTTGTGGGCATCCGGATTGCTTTTCTTCTAAAGTGTAGAACCAAGAAGAAACTTTAACACCAGGAAGTTTGGTTCTAATTTGTTCAAACATTTCCCCCCTTTCTACCAAGGGGTGTCCTTTTCGTACATCGGGCTGCCTTTGTACCCGGTGTACTTTTAGATTTTGATCACCGCTGTCGTAGGTGATATCAATACTTATGCCCACAGTGATTCGTTATACAATGCACTGTTGTTATCCACAGTATACATTTGCAGGGGACCGCTGTATCCACTACGACCACCTGAAAATGTTTGTAGAAGACCCATTGCTTCTGCATCATATCCACCCTTTCACCAATCTCGGGTGGGCGTTGATTGTACTTGTGCCCACAGTGGTTCG
>NW_021527540.1:0-217 GCF_001605985.2 Dendrobium catenatum | reverse complement strand
TTTCCAAGAAGAGAGAGCAAGTCCACCCTATCGGACATCTCAAATCATGCCAAAATTGATTTGGAGATCGTTTCATTTATCGGGAATTCTCCAATCAAGTTTTCTCTTCCCCATGCATAATGGTTTGGAGCACCTCAGGGCTCCAAACACTTCGATGCATGAAACTTTTTGACTTAGGACCTTGTTGCTTCTTTCTTCTACAACTTGAGAGTTGTAG
>NW_021527539.1:0-323 GCF_001605985.2 Dendrobium catenatum | reverse complement strand
GTCCTTATCCAACTGAACTGAGAAACTAAAAGGTGTATTGACTGGTTTAGCATTATCTATTTCATACTTCTTGAGGATATTATTAACATACTTTGATTGACTAAGAAATATTCCCTCATCAATTTGCTTAATGATAAAATCAAGAAAATAACTAAAATCTCCCATTAGACTCATCTCAAATTCACTACTCATTATTTTAGAAAAAGCATCACATAGATTTCTATTAGAAGATCCAAAAATGATATCATCAACATAAATCTGAATAATGAGGATATCATCTCCCAATTTCTTCAAAAAGAGAGTGGTGTCCACACTTCCTATTT
>NW_021527538.1:0-1109 GCF_001605985.2 Dendrobium catenatum | reverse complement strand
AGAGCTAAACATAGGATACTAAATTCCTAAGTTCTGAGTTCCCAACATATACCTTAAAATCTTTTTCACTGCTGTCAAATGTGATTATTTTGTATCTGATTGAAATCTAGCACATAAACATACACTAAATATGATATCAGGTCGGCTAGATGTCAATTAAAGCAAAAATTCAATTATCCCTTTAAATTTCTTTTGATCAATTGATTTTCCCTTAAGGTCTTTATCCAACTGAACTGAGGAACTCATAGGTTTACTAACATGTTTAGCATTGTCTAGTTCATACTTTTTGAGGATGTCCTTAACATATTTTGACTGACTAAGAAATATACCTTCCTCAATTTGCTTAATGCTAAAGCCTAGAAAGTAGCTCAAATCTCCCACTAGACTCATCTAAAATTCACTACTCATTATTTTAGAAAAATCATCAAAAAATTTTTATTTGAAGATCCAAAGAGGATATCATCGACATAAATTGGTATAATGAGTATATCTTCTCCCAATTTCTTCAAAAAGAGTTGTGTCTACACTTTCTTTTTTCAAAAGATCTCTCAAGTAGAAATGTGCTCAACCTCTCATACCAAGCCTTAGGTGCTTTTTTCAATCTATATAATACCTTTTTCAACTTAAAAATATGATTTGGGTATTTAGGATTTTCAAAGCCTGGAGGTTGTTCTACAAAAAAATCTTCTTGAATAACCCCATTTAAAAAGGCAATCTTAACATCCATTTAATACAGTTTAAATTTTTTAAAACATCTAAAGGCTAATAAAACCATAATTGCTTCAAGTCTAGCTACAGGGGCAAAAGTCTCCTCAAAATCAATCCCTTAAATCTGATTATACCCCTTAGCTACTAATCTAGCCTTATTTCTAATAACTACTTCTGAGTCATTCATTTTATTTTTGAATATCCATTTAGTTTCAACTACATTTTGATCCTTTTGGCCTTGCATGCAGTTAATTCCCAAATTTCATTCTTACAAATTGATTTAACTCTTCGTGCATAGCCAAAATCCAAAATTCATCCGAAAATACTTGATCAATAATCTCCTATAATCAATTCCTTTGGATGATTTTTAGAATATCTCAAATCTTTAGGCACTGGGTTTT
>NW_021527537.1:0-475 GCF_001605985.2 Dendrobium catenatum | reverse complement strand
GTGTGCTTTTATTTATCTTACCCATTGTTTTTTTTTTTCCTAACGACGATCAGCAATAGTGCCTTACCCATTGTTTAATGAAGCTTTCATATATAGTTTAATATTATCAAGTATCATACACCTAGAGCTCATTCAATCATATTGAGGCATCATGGGAGTCGCTACTCTCAAATTTCACTCAACCATAGTTGAAGGTACCATAGAAATAGAGGTTTAAGTAGGGGTGTTAATTTTAGGTCACGGGTCGGGTTCGGGTCGAACCTGGAACTGACCCAGCACTATTTGGGTCAACCCGAACCCGACCCGTTTGCAAATTGGTCGGTTTTTCGGACCCGAACTTGACCCTCTTTGGGTTCAGGTCAACCTGACCTGACCCGTGGACACGGCAACGCCAATAGCAGCGGTGGGCCGGCGGCAGCGGAAGCTGGTGGAAGCGGCTAGCGACGGCAAGATGTGTGGACGGCGAACAGGCGGG
>NW_021527536.1:0-217 GCF_001605985.2 Dendrobium catenatum | reverse complement strand
CACACAACTTCCTAATGCAATGTATTCAGCTTCTACAGTAGATAGAGCTACTAAATTTTATTTTCTACAAGACCAAGAGACTAGTGAATTTCTAATAAATTGACATGTTCTAGAAGTTTTATTTCTATCCATCCTACAACCCGTAAAGTCAGAATCTGAATAACCAATTATATCAAATGAAGAGTTATACTTAGGATACCAGATTCCTAAGTTCTGA
>NW_021527535.1:0-289 GCF_001605985.2 Dendrobium catenatum | reverse complement strand
TGAAAAACAAGATTGCTAGAGTTCTTGGTTTTAAAGTGGTTAAAGATATGAAATATTTGGGGGTTAAGATAACTCTTAATAGAGTTAAAATAGCTGATTTTCAAGATATTTTGTGCAATGTGACAGACAAGCTCAATGCTTCGAGCAAGAAGTCCCTCTCCTTGGGTGGGAAGTTGATTCTCATAGATAGCTCCTTGTTATCTATGCCTAATTTTTTAGTAACTCATTCTATGGTATCCAAGAGAGTTTTACTTGAGTTAGAGAAACTTTGTAGAAGTTTTCTTTGGCA
>NW_021527534.1:0-564 GCF_001605985.2 Dendrobium catenatum | reverse complement strand
CCGTTCCTCGTAGTTCATGCAAATAAAGAAAAGAAAAACAGGGAAAAGAGGGATTAGAAAGTTCATTTAATAAATAATAATAAAATAATTGAAATTTACTGAAAATAAAAGACGTACCTTTCTTCGGGCTTGATCATCGGTTATGTTATTTGCCTTTTGAACTTTTCCTTCTTGAAAGCACATTTTGTATTTTTCTTAATATTCACTTCTACTCTTCCAAACTTACACAATTTCCACAAAACAAACACTTTAACTCTTACACTTGCACATTTCTCCCATCCCAAAATTATACTCTACATTTTCTTTAAAATACTTTTATACACTTCAACATTCAAAACACATTTCTATACATTTCAAATTTTAACACATAAAATTTTCACCTTTTCTAACCCACAAAAACCCACTTATTATTTTCCACATACATAAATCACAATTTTAAAACAAAACACTTTCACTTTTTCATAATATACACTATTCACCTCTTTGCTTACAAACAAAACACTTAACTCTTCATCTTTCCAAATCACCATTAAATCTCCTTTCAATCATCATTAAATCTCCCTT
>NW_021527533.1:0-306 GCF_001605985.2 Dendrobium catenatum | reverse complement strand
CCAAAAATCAAATTTCATTCACTTCTTTAAAACATTACAATACCCCCCATATATATAGGCATGAAAGGGGAAGACCAAAAGACATATTATATTAATTTAACACATAAAACTAAGAATCAAAAGCATGGGAATTCCCCCCCAAGCTTTCGGAAATCAGCCAAACACAGGAACCGAAACAGCCAGCGCGGGAAACAAGCAGGCCGAGCGGAACCGAGGAGCCATGGCCAAGGGAGAAGAAGCCCAGGCACGGGAAAACCAGCGTCCAGCCCGAGTTCCAAGAGGCAAACACGAAAAAACAAAAAGCCA
>NW_021527532.1:0-225 GCF_001605985.2 Dendrobium catenatum | reverse complement strand
GATATCGGTATCTATCATCGATACAATCTATATTCATGTCGCTGTCGATATCTATCAATACACAGAATCCATATCAATATTAGTGCCGGTATCTATGAATCAATCAAGTTGAGAAAATCAATCGGAAAAGCAAGACGATAAATCAATAAATCCGTCAAATCGATCAATCAATCAAATCCAGTCTATACCAAGTCAATCAAATCAATCGGAAGGACAATACGATAA
>NW_021527531.1:0-300 GCF_001605985.2 Dendrobium catenatum | reverse complement strand
AATTATCTCCTAACATTTTTTAGAAGAATTGCATTTGCTCTTGTGTATACTGACATTTCAGAAAAAATTAACTCCAGACTATGAAGACTTCAAATTAAATTCAGCATGCGATACTTTGTAAAATTTGAAGCTTGCACTTTTTTTTTTGAGATCAAATTGAAAGGGAGTGATTGTATTTTGAGTGAATAAAAACATATACACAAACAAGGAGATCATATAAAATTTATACTGATCGTACAGGACAATGTATGTTCTTACTGGATGATCAGACAGTTATCTCCTATAGAGCATATGGAACGA
>NW_021527530.1:0-214 GCF_001605985.2 Dendrobium catenatum | reverse complement strand
GTACGAACAGTTCAAAAATGTTAGTACAGTACGATACTAAATCATACGGTACGATCCACGACAACACAGTTCGTACAAGATGATAGTCGGGACGATCAAACATCATCTACATTCATCCTATGGTACGATGTACATCGTACAGTATGATGAGACAAAAAATAACTGATCGTCCGGGATGATATCCAGTTCGTACAGTACAATGTTCAAATTATAA
>NW_021527529.1:0-623 GCF_001605985.2 Dendrobium catenatum | reverse complement strand
TCTGGACAAAGGCTAATATAGTCCTCCAAGCTTTGTTGTTTAGATTCCAGAGAGTCCCCACCAGTGAAAACTAGAATCATGTAGTTAAAAATCTCATCACCAAAAAGTGATTTCATACTCTCAACGGCAGCATGCTCTTCCCGTGTAAAGCGAGATCCAACAGACAAAACCATGAGTACTGCATGAATACCATCCTTGGATAAATCAATGCTTTTGACAATCTCCCTACTTATTACATCAGAATCAATAGAAAAATCGAACAACCCTGCAAAGAAATCCGTAGCCAGAATTAAGTGTTAGCATACTACAAATATCCTAAACCTATACAAATAGAGAAAACAATTTGAATTTTTTCTGTGATAAATTTCTTTGGTTAGAATCAAAAGGAAAAAAAAGGCAATTAAATCACTAAATACAGTTGCTCAATACAGTGCCAGATTGCAAATCAATACATAACTTCAAATTATAATTTATGTGAACAGATGAAAGAAACAGACAAGCATATTTAATTATTTTTCATCCTCTAAGTTTGTACCACCTTGAAGAATGTAAATGGAAACCTATGTTGCACCGATACACCTATTTAAGAAGGCGTGCTGTATCCGATACACCGATACACGGAT
>NW_021527528.1:0-264 GCF_001605985.2 Dendrobium catenatum | reverse complement strand
GGGGAAGACCACAAGGGGAGGGATTTACTCAGGGGACTTGGGGAGATGGAAGAACCTTCCACCGAGCTGACAACCGCATGAGGAAATTGAAGATCCCTATTTTTGAAGGGGAGGATGCTTATGGATGGATCTACAGGGTGGAGCGCTACTTTGCAGTGAATGGTGTCACAGAAGAGGAGAAGTTGATGGCAGTCCCGGTATGTTTGGAGGGGAAGGCATTGGCCTGGTCAATGGCTTGAAGGGAGACAACATGTTAGAAGTTGG
>NW_021527527.1:0-248 GCF_001605985.2 Dendrobium catenatum | reverse complement strand
ATCCAAAAGAATCACATTTGATAGTAAAAAAAGGATTTTAAGATATCTTTTGAGAACTCAAAACTTAGAAATTTGGTATCTTAAGTATAGCTCTTCATTATAAAAAAGTCAGATATTATGATTCAAATTTTGAAGGTTGTAGGATTGATAGAAAGAGTACATCTGGGACTTATCAATTTAAAAGAAACTCTTTAGTTTCTTTGTCTAGTAAAAAATAGAATTACGTAGCCCTATCTACTACTGAATCT
>NW_021527526.1:0-201 GCF_001605985.2 Dendrobium catenatum | reverse complement strand
ACTTTCGGACGGTTGAATCCTCCACCTTACCATCGGACGGTTGAGAGCACTTAGTAAGTTTCTTAACGTTATCAAAGAATATTTTGGGAAATTACTTGTGGTCATGCTAAAAGCTTTATTTTTTGGGGGTTGATTGGGTTGCTTGAAAAAATGAATAATATTTAAATATATTAATTATATTATTTTTTATTTTGAGTGCAA
>NW_021527525.1:0-213 GCF_001605985.2 Dendrobium catenatum | reverse complement strand
TTAAATGGTTTGTATTAATTCAAACCATGAAATTTGGTCATTTGGAGCCAAATAAGCCATTTGTTGACTGAGTTGACTAGTCAACCAGTCAAATTGACTGATGACATGGCATGTGGGGGGTGTTTGAACTAATGGAGGTGATTTGAGGATTGAAAGGGATTGGATGGTTTGAATATGTTAAAATAACCTATTTAAACATTAAAGGGCATTTAG
>NW_021527524.1:0-3965 GCF_001605985.2 Dendrobium catenatum | reverse complement strand
AACTATGGATAGTGGTAGTACTGATTCAGGAGATGGACTTAGTGAACCATAAACAATTTTATATGGATCAATGAATAATAATACGAATGATGAAAATATCGGTGTTGAGCTCATTGAAGATCATGCAAGACGAAATGTAGCTTGAGTAGAATCGATGGAGGCAGACAACAACTACAAGGAAACAATTGAAACATCCGAAGAATGGGATCGTAATGATCAGTGTGATCCTCATATCCCCAATATTGTCAGCTCAAACGAAGCAGACATTCCTTCTGAAATTTATGAAGGTCAAATATTTCATAACAAAGAAGATTTACAGGTTGCAATTAATGGTTGGTCCATTTCACAAAATGTTGAGTACATAAATTTGACTTCGAACAAAAATCGTCTCACTATTTTATGTAGTCAATATAACAATGTGCATAGGGCTTGTTCTTGGCGTCTACATGCATCACGAAGTAAAAGACTTGGTGGCTTGTGGAAAGTCTCATCTGTGGGTCCTCCGCATAGTTGCACTCAGCCTATTATGCTTGGTGGGCATCACAATTGCACCTCAAAATTCATATGTAGGCATATCAAGCCTATTATAAAACAACAGCTCGATATGAAGCCGAAGGAGGTAATTGCAAGAATAGAGTCGAAGTTCAAAATGAAGATTTCATACATGAAGGCATGGGATGCCCATAGAAAAGCTATTGAATCAATATTTGGTACGTATGAAGAATCATATCGTTCCCTTCAGCGTTTTATGGAAGCTATACGGTTGACACAACCAGGAACTGTATCAAATATTGAAGTGGTTGGAGGATCACGATTTAATGCTTTATTTTGGGCATTTGGCCCCTCAATTTTTGGGTGGCAGCATTGTCGGCCCGTCCTAAGCCTTGATGGAACTTTCCTACTAGGGAAGTATCGTGCCACACTTCTTGTGGTTGTAGGAATTGATGCAAACAGTGGATTATTTCCGTTGGCCTTTGTAGTTGTTGAATCCGAGAGCAATGAATCATGGGTTTGGTTCCTTAAGAACTTACATGACTTGGTGGAAGTAGTTCAACTCCGTCAAAATTTATGTATAATATCTGATAAGTATCCTGGTTTGGTGAGAGGGTGCAGAGAAATTTTTCCTAACGTCGTTCATAGACACTGCCTGCGCCATCTGTTTGAGAACTACAAAAAATTTTTACGTCGTAAAGCAATTCCTGATGTTGAAGGCCTGTGCATTAACATGTACTTAGCTGGTAGTACTGATGATATCGTGAACTTCACTCGCATGATGAACCACATTAAAAATGTGAAGCAAGAGGCATATGACTGGTTAATAGAACGTGATGTTAGTAAGTGGTCGTTACTATATGACAATGGATGTCGATACAGCATCATGACAACCAATGCATCAGAGTGTTTTAATGGAGTTCTTAAACGTGCTCGTGGACTTCCAATTCAAGGTCTGGTAATGTCCATATACTATAACCTTGTATCTTTATTTGTTAGGCGTTCTACAGACGTTGAGAAGTGGACTATGTCTGGGAAATCTGAATTTGTTCCACGTACGATGGCTACGTTACAGCGAACTGAACGTGAGGCTAGGAGATGCCCACAACCCATAACTATTAATAGAGGTGAATTTGAAGTTGTGGATTCATCATGTCGCCTGCATAGAGTTGAGATTCCTTCACTTCAAAATTGTACCTGCACATGTAAGAGACCACAACTCTATCATGTGTCGTGCGTTCATGTCATAGCGGTCGCCGGATATAGGCGATGGAATCATAATCCATTCGTATCACAGTACTTCACACTTGACTCCTATAGGGAAACGTACTCCGGCCTTTTTCATGTTCTTCCCTCGAAGGAAGTTTGGCCGAACTTCAGCGAAGTTCAGGGAATCATACCTTTACTTGCACCGGCTTTCAGAAGGCGCGCAAGTAGACCGAGGACTAATAGATTTCGTAACACAATGGATGAGGCTAATTCAACAGCGAATAAGAGGTGCGGATATTGCAAGCAAAATGGTCATAATAGAGCAACATGCCCAAATAATCCAGGATCATCGAGGTATAAAACATATTTAAATAATATTTATTTTACTACAATATGTTATATGGTTGGTTTGATTTCGAGATTGATTCTAATGATTAATTTTTTCTTAATGATTTAAAGATATCGTCGATAGATCGAGGGATGCTATCTCAAAGCTACGTCCAAGGATTGTGTTCCACATCAAGAAGAGTATATATTATCTTGAGGCACCTACGTGTTGTGTATTATAATAATCATTATAACATGTATGCTAGTTTATTTGAAGAACAATGATGTACGATGTCTTAATTTATGGAAGCTAGTAACAGATGTTCATGTTCTAACCTATTTACCTTTGAAGCCCTAATAAAAAATTGTTTACTGCATTGAATCTTTCCACGACTCCATATGATGTTGCATTAAAAATATATTGGTTATGCAAATATAGTTAATAGCTGATAGATCAAGGAAACGACGTGGTGGGCGTCGTAGCAGACATGAAGAGTGTGAGGAGGAGTCAATTCGAGAAATTAGCATTGCTTCAATAGGCGCATCACATAGGGCTCATGACCCTGATCAGGTGACCTAGCAGTTGCATTACATTTCTTATCTAGTAACATATTAATTTCTTTTTTAGACTGACTCTTATTTTTTCATTGAAAATAGGCATCTCCGCTAGTTCCTTCAACCCATTTACGGACAGCACGTGAGTGGCCTGTGGAGTGCCCCCGAATGATTTATGTCCTAAGAAATCTTGAGCTGCATAACATTCGACACCTACAATTCATTCATTTGGATCATAACCTCATAACAGCACTTGTAGAGCGATGGTGTCCACTTACGAACAGCTTTCATTTTACAGTTGGGGAGATGACAATAACGCTCCAAGATGTCCAGGTTATACTTGGCTTGAGAATTGATGGCCCAGCTGTTGTGGGCCTGAATGTGGTGGGTGTTGGTCGTCGTTGGGAATCCTGGCCAGAATGCTATGATGAACTCCTAGGAACACATCCTGGCAGGGATACTGTGTACTATGCACCAGGTGATGAAGAAGACACAGCCACCTTCAGGATGGGTAGTGCACAGGTAGATTTAATGCTTCCTTTGCGTTGGCTCCGTTGGACATTCTATCGAGAATCATACGACGACTTAGGTCATGGTCCATTTCTTCAACATGTGCGGGCCTATATTCTGTTCATGATTGGATGCTTCTTGTTACCCGACACATCACGATCACATGTGTCATTGCAGTGGTTACCCTTACTGTTGGATGTTGAAAGCTTTGCCCGAATGTCTATTGGTAGCGCTGTACTTGCGCATCTATACAGAGAGTTGTACCATGCTAATAGGTCCACACGCACTTATATTGCTGGATGTGTGGCATTACTACAAGTTTGGTCTTGGGAGCGATTATATATAGGGAGACCCACACTACGTGTACCACAAATACACGATTTCGATGGAAGACCATTGGCGTGCAGGTATGTATTACACTTTAGTTTATTTAATTACACTTAAATGCTTGATTTCAATTATCTTTAATGTTAAATATAGATGGGCTGAAGATCGGATACGAGAACTACCTTCCGGAAACACGATGACATATCGTGACGAATTCGACGGTTTACGTCTTAGTCAGGTAAAACGAATTTTTACACTAACAACCACAGTTATTCTTTACATATCAATAATTATTTATTATCTATAACTTATTTGATATTAGGTGGACATGACTCCTTACACGGAAGAGATCCTTGTAGCTTTGCCTAGCCAATGTTTGGAGGGGAGAGACATATGGCGAGCTCGAGTACCACTTATTAGCTGGAAATGTACCGAGTGGCATCTACCTGACCGTGTTATGAGGCAATTCGGGGGAGTACAATTAACGGAGATTCAACCGATGGAACCAAATTTTAGAAGGATTGATGGAAGAGGTCGAGCAGATT
>NW_021527523.1:0-208 GCF_001605985.2 Dendrobium catenatum | reverse complement strand
TAAATATGCTCTGTTACCAAATTGTTGGGTGTACAAGGAGCAATATATATATCTGGAGCTTTTAAGAAATTTGCAAAACTCTCAATCAAAGTTTAAAAGTAAATTTTAACTAACAATCTTTATTAAATTTTAAAAAGATAGAGATGAAAATTTTCACTTGGATAATTAATTAAAAAAAAGTAGTTACAAGATAAACAAACTTTCTTTC
>NW_021527522.1:0-478 GCF_001605985.2 Dendrobium catenatum | reverse complement strand
TTTCAAAATCATCGCTGATATGGTATTATATTCCTTATTCTTGTTTTTTGAAAATTTGTAGTTAATGTGTTTTCATCTACTTAATCTCTTAGATGGTAAGAATATTTTGTGATTTTGTCTCTTTCTCTAACCTATTTTAGTGGCATAGTTTTCTTTTTTAATTAAAAGTCTATCTCAAATTATAGATTGTTTTTGAAATTGAGATCTTTTCTTAAGCTTGCTTAAGCAAATCTCTCTTGTATTTATAATGATTAAATTATTTTTGTCACATCAAGATCCCTCGTTACTCTTGTCTTTGATTATTAATTATGCTTGTGGTAATTCTTCCTTATGTTAGAGAGAGAGCTCCTCTTCTCTAATATCTGAGAAGATATATTCACAACTAAGATTTTTTAAAGGATTACAAAAGAGAATATAGCTTGCAAAATAAAAAAAAAATATTTGGCCAATGATGCCAACAAAAGAAGCGCAAAGTCGC
>NW_021527521.1:0-240 GCF_001605985.2 Dendrobium catenatum | reverse complement strand
ATGTGTTTGGCGACTAGATTATCCTTAGGTTAGGTACAATCTAGATGTTGACACAGTTTTCTGCAGGTGGCCACGCTCATGCAGGGCAATATAGAAAGCGGGCAAATAAAAAAAATGCATAAATATTATAAACTCTTTGCACAGGTGCTTTAGCTGCTGAAGCCCCCCAGATCATAAAAAGAGCATGGCCAGTGTGTTTACTTTCTTTTTTTTCTGCTCATATACAACTGCTTGGGAATA
>NW_021527520.1:0-210 GCF_001605985.2 Dendrobium catenatum | reverse complement strand
TATGTAAACCAACCTATGATGAATTATTTGAAATTTATAAAAAAATTCATGCATCATACAAAAAACTTAAGAAGACACATGCCAGCTTAAAATTAGAACATTAGAATCTACAAAAAGAGCATGAAGTTTTTCTCAAAGATCATGCAACGATTGATTCAAATCACATGGCTCTTGTTGATGAATTTGATGACTTAAACAAAAAGCATTTGG
>NW_021527519.1:0-318 GCF_001605985.2 Dendrobium catenatum | reverse complement strand
TAAAAGGACGACGGTTCTCTATCGCACCGAGTAGTGGTAGAAGAGAGTTTTGTAAAGGCTTCTCCGCCTTAATGTGGGTACAAAAGGAGAGTCACTAGTGGTATTAGTGCAATACTCGGATGATGCCTCCATGGAGTGGATGTAGATTATGTTTAATCGAACCACTATAAATCTTGTATCTTTTATTTTCCGTTGCTTTTGTATTTACTTTTTAATTTGTGGTTGAAAAACATTTTCTAAAAAAATTCACTAAAGTTATTCTCATTTTAAAAATTAAAAAAAAAGGATAATTTTTTAATTACCAATTCACCCCCCCCC
>NW_021527518.1:0-1497 GCF_001605985.2 Dendrobium catenatum | reverse complement strand
CTTAGAGAACAAGCTCAATACCGAATGCTCCAAAACAACCAACCCGTGAACCATCAACAGCCAGGGACCAATCCAGCCAGCAAACCAAAGGTCTACCAGGCCATATGCACTACCTACCATGATCATTGGATGCTTTCTCATCATTGGATAGCTAAAAAAGAAAGAAAATAAAATATACTATTGTCCAAATAAAATAAAAAATACAGAATTTCTTGACAGCATCACCTGTATCTTTCTTCTCGATGGATGGAATGCAAGTTTAGGTGTTTAATTTTATTTCAAAGTTTGTAAGAGTCTTTTATAATATAAAAGTTGAAATTTGTCTAATTTTTAGTATTTAATGTAATTTTCTATTTCCTAGGAAGCTTTTGTTTTTTCTTGCAAAAATTAGGATTTGTTTTTTCTTGCAAAAATTAGGCTTTCTTCTAATTTTTGCTTACATCATCTTTACACCCAACGTACTCACCGCGTCTTAATCACCTCTGCTTTAGGGGATGTATTGTATTTGTGTCTTTAGGGGATTCACTGTACTCACGTTATACCTGCTGTTGTTATCAACAAATAGATTATATCAACCGTCTTGTTCATGCTTATTGTTGTTGACTTCAGGGGTGATCTAACACCTGTTGCACATTATTCATCATCATCCGTAGATGGACTACTATATGCAGCATATCTCTTATAGTTGTTTGTAGATGTTGTCTGTATTTGTGTCCATAAGGGATTTGCTATACTTGCGATATACACTATTGTTATCCACATATAGATCATATCGATCGCACTTGTCTACAAGGAACGACATGCTCGTTACGACCTCCTATATATGTTTGCAAAAGAGCGATTACACTTGCATCATTACCACTTTCATCATTCACATGTGGATTTCCATACTTTGTTGGTGACAGTATTAGTTGCATGCGATATATTGATGTTGACTTCAAGATATTGCTGCACTCAATGATTGTTATCTTTATGTAATTTGTTGCATGCATGATAGATTGCCTTTAATCAATTGCCAGTGTTGCCATTTCAATCTACATGCACTGTTGCTTGTGTTGGGGATTACATTAGTGCATGTGGAAGAAGACCATGCATTCAACAATTGTCTATTATTGCTTACAAGTATAGTGCATTTAACCTTGTAGGGACTGTTGTATTAACCAACATCATTCATTGTGTGCTTATGTATTTAGGCATTGATGGTTGATATTTATTTTGTAATTGTTGAGATGTTGCAAGTTAATTATCATTCATTCCCTCTTCAATATATAGGTTGATTATTACTTGTATAGCAGGTCTTTGACTGTTACATGTGAGTGGTACTTGTACTTTTGTAGTTGTGAGTCATTGTAAGAGTCTATTTATAGCCCCATTGTTCTTCTTTTCAAGTTAATGAATGAATGATTGATTAAAATATTTTCTTCCCCTTACATGAGTTTTTGTGAGAGCTTGAGAAGTCGAAGAGAGATCCCTAGGAGAGGGAGAATTGCGCATCAC
>NW_021527517.1:0-2214 GCF_001605985.2 Dendrobium catenatum | reverse complement strand
GTGTGTGTGTTCGTGTGTGTGTGTGTTCGTGTGTGTGTGTGTTTGTGTGTGTGTGTGTGTGCATGTGTACTTGTGCGTGTGAATGTGTGTGTGAGTGTGCTTGCACGTGTGCCGCTATATGCACACGTGTTCGATGGTGTTAATAATATCTTGATAAATAATGTATTAACTTGTATTGATCATTGATATAATATAAATTGATTTCATTAATTTACATGATAACCCTTCCTTTTGTATTCATATGATATGAAGGGATAAGATTGAGATAAGGATTGCTTACTCTTTTTTTTTTTAATATTCTTATTTATTACTTTTACTTAATACATTGTTGCTTATACTAGTTGATATTGTTCAAATTTACTTTTACATTCTCCCACTGATATGACATGATGATTACATACATACTACTTCCATTATGTGTATTGAATACAGTTATAAGTTCGAATAATCTACTAAGCTTTTTGATCATTATATAGTTTACAATATTTTAGGGAGGGCTAAGGATCATGTGAAGTGAGGATTGATCTAGTTGCTAGTTTAAGTAATTTTATTTTGTTTTATATTGATACATTTGTAGTCAAGAATATATAAAGAAAGAATGATTTGATGGAAATATATTCAATGTTATTATAAATGATTCTTTTGAGAACATGATGGGATGTATAGGCTTTGATGAAAAATAAACAGAAAAGTTTATTTTTGTTGAATTTTGGTAATATTTTTTTTGTTGTATTTAGGTAATTTGTATGCTATTAGTAGCTCTGAATGGTAACTAGAAGATTTAAAAGATAACATTTTTTTAAATTTGATTTTTGGATTTCACATCATTTTTTAAAATTTGATTTTTGGATTTCACATCATGTGTGAACTATATAAACCTCAACTAACATATCCACTATTATAACATCAAACTCAAGAACAAATTATGTTACCACTTCATTATTTTCAAACTTTATTTTAACTCATTCATTATCTCTTCTTTTTTTTTTTCTATAATACAAATCGAAGATCAACTAGTGTATACTCTTCATAATTATGCCTTCTATAATATTTTTATTAACCAATTTTTCTTCTTCCTCCACCTTTGTTAAATAATTCATTATGATAATTGGTGTAAATAGAGGAGTGGCTACCATCTTATGTTGCCACACTATATTCTCACCTAATGTATGAGAAGGTTGAGCTAGAGTCATCTTCCTACATACATCAGAAAGAGAAAATGAGGCACAACCCTCATTATGTAGCCTATCAACACAAGGTAACTCATAGTTATGAGAATGTTTATGAAAATTTTATGGTACATCTAAAACTAAAATGGAAGCTAGTAAAGGTTGTTAAGATAGTTGCTATTTGCATGTTTTACATTTTTACAACTTGTATAGTTTTGATGATTCCAAATATTATTGTTTAAATGTGTAGTTATCTCCTAGCAATTTTAGAAGATTTGTATTTGCTTTTGTGTGTACTAACATTTCAGGTGAAAGAAACTCTCAAACACGAAGTCTTCAAATCAAATTCAGCAAGAAATACCTTTAGTTTTTGAAGCTTAAAATTATCATTTTATTTGAGAGGGAGTGATTGTAATTGAGTGAATAAAAACATATACACACACATAAGGAGATAATATAAAATTTATACTGATCGTACGGGACGATCAAACAGTTATCTCCTATTAAGATCACATGGAACGAATAGGAACTGGCCAGAAAAATTTTCTAAGTCCTATTCGTCCGGGACAAAATTAAAAATCATCCGGGACGATTTGCTCTCTGTAAGATTTTCGTTCAGATGAAAATAAATTATCGTACAGGACGATTTGCTCTCTGTAAGATTTTCGTCTAGACGAAAATAAATTATCGTACAGGATGATTTTCTCTCTGTAAGATTTTCGTCCAGTCGAAATTAAATATCGTCCATGACGATTTGGTCTCTGTAAGATTTTCGTCCGGACGAACATAATTTTGTCCAGACGATACAACCGACTTAGGACCATTTTTTCTGCTGTTTTTGGATCCGACCTTGTAATAACCATTCGTACCGGACGAACTTGGTTCGTACGGGATGATCATCTTGTACGAAAACATTTCGTACACATATACAAACAGGTTCGTTTCGAGGCTTTTAAGTAATATCGTCCAGGACGATCCACGATCGTACGGGACGATCCACTACGTACTGAATTGAAAACTTGCAGTTTTTGGGCAGTTTTTCTTG
>NW_021527516.1:0-240 GCF_001605985.2 Dendrobium catenatum | reverse complement strand
TGGTCCCGAATCGATGCTCTGATACCAATTTGATAGAAAATACTTAATTTCAAGTATTCCCTAATCACTTTAGCAACAAATCTCAAAGCGAACTGTTTTCCACAGCAGGAAATCAGCCAAAAACAGTAGAAAAGTAGAGGAAAACTGCAGGAGATGAGGAGAAAACACTTGTTTTTTACTAATAGACAATGAAAATAGCAAAAATACAATTTGTTCTTCAATCCGAGAGGAAGAACAACT
>NW_021527515.1:0-313 GCF_001605985.2 Dendrobium catenatum | reverse complement strand
GCATGTCAATGTTTTTACAATCTACTGATTATCGCATATGGATGCTTATCAAAGAAGGTTATTCTCCACCTTCTTGTGAAGTTAATGGTGTTAAAACTGAAGTTGCTTTTACTGAATAAACTTTCGACGAACGAGATTTAGCTCAATTGAATGCAAAATGTTTGAACTGTTTTTTCTGTGCTTTAAAATCTGAGGATTACATGCGTGTCTCCACTTGCAAAATTAGAAAATAAATTTGGGATAAATTGTGTTGAGTCTAGTAATTAGGTTATTAAGCCTAAGTTAATGTCCCAAAAGGCTACCAAGAGGGGGG
>NW_021527514.1:0-201 GCF_001605985.2 Dendrobium catenatum | reverse complement strand
CGAATCAACAACATTAACTGGAACATCAACTAAAGAATTAATACCCTCATTACATTTAGGGTCAACCACTAAATTAAGTTCAGGAGAAATAACATCAAGAGACACCCCCACCGAAGCAGCCACATTAACAACCTCAACAAAATTAGAAAATAAGACAGGAGGAGCAAAAGGAGGAGCATAAGGAGACAAAGCACAACTAAC
>NW_021527513.1:0-254 GCF_001605985.2 Dendrobium catenatum | reverse complement strand
GACGTTGATCATTCTTATTTGACTCCGGACGGTCTGGTGACCGCAAAAAATAATTTCCCCACAAATTGACCCTCTGCGCACAACAACCAAAATCAAATTTAAATATTTTAAAATGCAACAATTTTTATATCACAAAATATGCATTTAAATTACATTGACATAAGAATTAGGTGTCATTTTTAATAAATTTTGTGTTATTTTACATTTAAATATTCAACAAATTTAAAATAATTTAAAATATTAATTATTATATC
>NW_021527512.1:0-218 GCF_001605985.2 Dendrobium catenatum | reverse complement strand
TCATAAACATGTTAAAGAATCTTCTGATGTTGTTTGCTATAATTGCAGGAAACCAGGACACGTGAAAACTGACTGCCCTACACTTAAAGACCACTCAAGCAAAGGAAAGGGTGAGGAGAAACCTAAGCTAAGGAAGGACAAGATGAGAGTACAAAGAGCATTTTGGGCGGATTCGGCATCAGATTCATCAGAAATAGAACCAGAAGATGAGACATCAA
>NW_021527511.1:0-483 GCF_001605985.2 Dendrobium catenatum | reverse complement strand
CCAAAATTAAAGAATCCCATCACTCCTTCCAATTACAAACCTATAAGTCTATGCAAATCCTTACAAGATTGTAGCAATAATTTTATTAAATAGGATGATGGTATTCATCCGTAAATTGATTTCTAAAAATAAAGTTTCCTTTGTTAAAGGAAGATCTATATCTGATAACATTTTGCTTTCACAAGAAATATTAAATAAATTTAGATTCTCTAAAGAGAAAAAGGATTGATGGCTATTAAAGTAGACATGGAGCAAGCTTATGATAGTATGGGTTGGGAATCATTGAAGCAAGTCTTAAATTTACTTGGGTTTCCTTGAAAATTCTCTAACTATTTACTTCAATGTGTAATTGATACGAATTACACTATTACTATCAATGGAAAAAATTCAAAATTTATTGAAGTAAAATGTGGTTTCAGGCAAGGTTGCCCACTATCCCAATTTTTTTCATTCTATGTTCCCAGATTTTTAGTGAAGCGTTCA
>NW_021527510.1:0-256 GCF_001605985.2 Dendrobium catenatum | reverse complement strand
AAACAATCAAACAAAGTGTTTTCAAATTTCTACTAGATTTATTAAAATGCCAATTTTGAAAACTATAAATAGACCTACATTCTCAACATAAAAGGGGTAATGAACTTTGAACTAAATCTATTATATAGAGAAGGCGATTTATAAATTGAACTTATAATGACTCCTAAAATATTTTTGACTACTGTAGGTCAAAACATATCTTATCAACTTTTAAGGGTTCTATGTCAAATTCTTAGTTAAATAATTATCACATTTT
>NW_021527509.1:0-226 GCF_001605985.2 Dendrobium catenatum | reverse complement strand
ACCCGCAGGTTAACTGATTTTTTCCAAAAATCAAATTATCATTCACTTAACTTTAAACATAACATAACCCCCCATATTTATAGGTATGAAAGGGGAATACAAAAGGACACAAACACTTAATTAACACATAAAACTAAGCATTAAAAAGCATAGGAATCTCCCCCCAAGCTCTCGGTTTACACCCAAACCAGGAACCAAGGAGACAGCCACGGGAGACGAGGAGAAC
>NW_021527508.1:0-494 GCF_001605985.2 Dendrobium catenatum | reverse complement strand
GTGGGAGTCCGACGTTACATGGTGGTTGGGCAGAAGTTCGGCGTCAGTCGGTGGACGGGCGGAAGTCCGACATTAATCGGTGATTTGGCAGAAGTCTGGTGCCAGTTGGTGGCTAGGCGGAAGTACGACGACACTCGGTGGCCAGTCGGAAGTTCAACAATGATCGAGGAGGAGCTAATGGCAAGAGAACTCGAGTTTCTCTTCTTTATTGCTTCCTTTCTTTGTTTCCCTCTTCCTATGAGGAATGATGGGTTTATTTATAGTTTTTTAGAGTGGCATAGCCAGTAAATAGGAGGTAGATCAAGGGTAAGTTAGGAATGGTTTGAATGCACAGTCGATGTTGATTCCTTTGATCATGAACCATTTATTGGACATTTGAATGCTTTAGTGATGTCAGAATTTGATGATCTTGGGTTTGTTGGATTCGTCTTGTTGAGCCGCTCGATTCAACTATAAGCCTGTCATGTTTGGAAATCGTTTTTCCATCTGATTTA
>NW_021527507.1:0-232 GCF_001605985.2 Dendrobium catenatum | reverse complement strand
TGGGAATACAAAGAGTCGCTGTTGATGTATTCGCTTTGTTGGAAGGGCTGTAGTCGGCGGGCGACGTAAGTCAGGAGAACCGTAGTCGGCTGGCGACGGAGGTTGAAGGACTGTATCTGACGATGAAGGTCAGAAGGACGGCGTCAGGGAGAAGTCTAACAATGGGAAGAAATCCATCTTCGAATAAACGCCCGACGAAAGTCCGATAACCGGTAGAAGTCCGGTGTCGGGT
>NW_021527506.1:0-206 GCF_001605985.2 Dendrobium catenatum | reverse complement strand
TCAAATAATATGATTAAATATTTTGAATTTATTAACACATTCATCATGCAACCTACTCTGATTTTCTTAAGGAGAGTTATTTATTTATTTACTTCAGCCGTGTGAGGGAAGAGATATTATTACCTATGAATGTTGAACGGGTTTGGAGGTAAATGAGAAATGCTATCTAAAATAATGCACTGTATATTTGATGATTAAGCATCTCA
>NW_021527505.1:0-568 GCF_001605985.2 Dendrobium catenatum | reverse complement strand
CAAATTCCTAATAAACTTAAAATATATGAATAGAGCTATTTGTGCTAGGCTATTTTGAACCCGTGTTTGTGTGAGCGTCTCGACTCCCAGTCTCCCACCATGTTCTCCTTCACGCTCCCGAAGTTGAACTCGATAGCTCCTTGTCTCCGGTGAAGACTTATCATCGACATAGGCTTCTCTCACCATACTTTCTCCATTACAACGTCGGTCTCCTATCTGTGGATGTAAGTTTTGTTAAACCCTAGTTTCAAATTTTAGCTAACAATACATAACAAATTTATTAGTTGAACCTAGATTTCAATGTGTTGAACCTAAAAATGTGCGCGGTGCCATAGGAACTAAGAGGTTGGCGCCAAGCTTGATATTTTTTTGCTTGGATGAAATTGCAGGACTGTGGGTTTGATGATTCTTCCTCCACTTTCTTTTGTAATCATCCTTGTTTTTTTTTTGGCTTGGTGTAAAATTTTTTGGCTCTTTTTGAAATATGAGAAATTGTGCAAAACTATGTTAGAGCTACCCTTTCTAATATTAGTTTTGTTCATTAGTAAGTCTTGATTAAAATCTTTTC
>NW_021527504.1:0-365 GCF_001605985.2 Dendrobium catenatum | reverse complement strand
TTTTTTATATACTCTTATAAAAAAAATTATTTTTTATACTCTTATTTTTAACCAGGGGTGGTAGTGGTTTCGCCCCTGCACATAAATTAGGAGAAAAATTTGAACCTTATATTTACGGTAAGTTAATAAAGATGGATCTGCTTGACTGTGTGAGAAACCAAGAGATGCAAGAAAAAGTGTAAACGTGTTATACCATTGGTGGGGAGCCTGTTTCAATCAATAGATCGCTTTGTAAAGCCAGCAAACGTGCTCAGGAAATGCTTTATCTTCAAATCCTTTGGGTTGGTTCATGTAGACCGTTTCAGAGAGATTACCATGAAGACAAGTGTTGGCAACATCTAATTGATGTACTGGCCATGCATTAT
>NW_021527503.1:0-282 GCF_001605985.2 Dendrobium catenatum | reverse complement strand
CTTACCCTTTTCTTTTGTAGGAAGAATTCTTAAATTATGGCACTCTTTTTTCATATGTCCAGATTTCCTACATCAAAAGCAAATAACGTCAGAATAAATATGGACATCCTTACCATTTTTACCTTTTTTCCACTTTTACTTATGCTTTGGTGAGCTTTGTAATTTTCTTGATAAGTCATTGCATTCGTCACCAACTAAGCAATCTTTTTTCCGTATCTTCAGCTTTTAGAACATTCATTTCACCTACATCCAAAAGTTTTTGACCCAAACTTTGCTCGTAGG
>NW_021527502.1:0-245 GCF_001605985.2 Dendrobium catenatum | reverse complement strand
CTCACTATTTTTAAATTTTAATTTAAAATTTTCATTTCAAAATTTAATTAAATTTGTGATTAGAAATTTAAAATTCAATATCATAAATAGAAAAAATTATATAATGTTAGAAAAAATACTAAGGGTCTGTTTGGGGAAAAATTATTAGGTGCGGAGCGCGCATCGTCCGTACAAGCACTGGGTACCTAGCGGTACCCAACGGTATTGAGTGCGGGTACCGCTAGGTACCCAATGCTTGTGCTGAC
>NW_021527501.1:0-252 GCF_001605985.2 Dendrobium catenatum | reverse complement strand
CCCTCATCCCTCTACAAGTGGACCTTCCACCCCAGTTGCAACAAAGCAGTTATCAGACTGGCGCATGTTAATTACACATGAGGGTGACATGTACTAATTTATAATATTCTTAACATGATTTTAAAATTTGATAAATATTTTTTCAACTAACATATTTTATGCAGGTTTCATCATTTAAAGAAATAAACCCATAAAATATAAGATATCATGTTGAGCAAGTATGATGCTCCTTATATTTCATGGAAGAAAATA
>NW_021527500.1:0-330 GCF_001605985.2 Dendrobium catenatum | reverse complement strand
AATCATCTAGACGATCTATACTTAGAAAAATTTTTGCAGAGATGTTCGTTCCATTGCTCGTTTTGGAGTATAACTGACCAGATCGTCCTGTACGAACCTGGTTCGTGCTGTACGATCAGTTTTAAAAATTGTAAATTTTAAAGCTCTACCCCAGTGTGTATGTGGTAAGTTACTCAATTACAATCACACTCTCTCAGACTCAAATAAAATGAAAAAATATAGACTCCAATTTTACAAAACATTCTAAGTAGATCTTAATTTGAAGTCTTCAATAATCTGGAGTATGATTTCCCTGAAATGTTAGTACACACAAGAGCAAAAATAAATATT
>NW_021527499.1:0-785 GCF_001605985.2 Dendrobium catenatum | reverse complement strand
GTTGGTCAGTTCGCTCAATATGTTGATCCACTTTGAGCTCAAGGATAACAAAGTTATCTATCCATTGCATCCTATGGAAACTGATAAACATTTTAACTAATTTCCATTTTACTAATCATACAATATGATTGAGATCATACGGTATGATTTATATTTTCACTCCCCTTGTGTGTGTATGTTAAAGCATTCTAAGCCAACATACAACTTTTCACATATATTGAATCAAGAAAAAAAGTATATACTCTATCATGCATAGTCTAACTCATACACTAATAGTGTATAGTTTTGAGCCAGAATCTTTAGTATTTCTCCACATACATTATTACTTGAAAGATTAGTAGTGCAGAAAATAAATATCCAAAATAATATGCAAAAATGTGTGCATGTGCATGAATTCTAAGCTAACATACAACTTTTCACATATATTGAATCAAGAAAAAAAGTATATACTCTATCATGCATAGTCTAACTCATACACTAATATTGTATAGTTTTGAGCCAGAATCTTTAGTATTTCTCCACGTATATTATTACTTGAAAGATTAGTAGTGCATAAAATAAATATCCAAAATAATATGAAAAAATAAGTAGATAATCATCCAATAATATTCACAGTCATCAAAACATAAGATCGTACTCCCGGATTGTAATAATCACGCACTTTTTAATGATGGCAAATAATGTTGGTTAAAATTGCAAATTTATTTAATTTTCTCCTAAGCTCTCCCCTTATTATGTGATCACTTTAAAAATAAGAATAACCTTATAATAATAATAATAATTAT
>NW_021527498.1:0-240 GCF_001605985.2 Dendrobium catenatum | reverse complement strand
GCATAAAAAGATGCATAAATAAGAAATGTTCTTAGGTCCACTAATGCAATGCATGCATGTAAGGTGCATTGTGGAGAAAAGTGTGTAAGAGCAGATATATGCATGATATCCAGAGTATAGAAAAAAAAAAAAATAAACACACCCTAAGGGTATCCTACATGCAAGATACCCGCATAGAAAATCATCATAGTCATGCCCACTTGGTGTGGGAAAACAACGATGCCCAATGGCATAAATAGG
>NW_021527497.1:0-214 GCF_001605985.2 Dendrobium catenatum | reverse complement strand
TCTTAATCAAATCCTACAGCTCTGGTAACAATCACTTTTTCCAATAACACTGCTCTGATACCAATTTGTGCTAACCCCAAGGAGCATATATAACATATCCTTACTGATAAGAGATTGATTGAGAATGAATCTTGTGATATTCCCAATTAGACATTAGCTCTTTACAAGTTGAAGTAATATTTAGATTTATCCTCCTTGACAAATTATTACAGAG
>NW_021527496.1:0-300 GCF_001605985.2 Dendrobium catenatum | reverse complement strand
GACTCAGCCAATCCATGCCCAGAATCATATCATAAGAAGAAATCGGCAATAAAATCAGACTTGATTTTCACTTCTTGTCAGCAATCTCAATCTCACAAAAACAAAACTTCCGAGCAATCAAATTACTTCCAGCCGGAAAAATCATAGAAAGAGAAACCAGAAGCAAAACCGAAGGCATCTAGATTCGGTCAAAACAATGCTCGGAAAGAAACGAGTGACTCGCTACAGAATCAAACAAAATACGACATTGCTGATCAGAAATATAAATCGTACATGTCACAACATCTGGAGCATCACGAG
>NW_021527495.1:0-428 GCF_001605985.2 Dendrobium catenatum | reverse complement strand
TACTGTTGGAGTTTCAAGAGAAAACTAAGTAATAATGGCCAGATTTTAAGAAACTCTGATATAAGAATAAAGTAAGTTGACCTTGCTGATAAAATAGGACAGGTATTGTCTTTGGTTGTAAAATTTTGAAATTATTATATTCTTTCACTAAAAGACCAAACTACATAAGTTTTACACAAACACACTTTATATTATAAACATGTAAATCTCATGTCAAAAACATATATAGAAGTGGCAATTAACTACCTCAACTCAATATTTGAAATTAGAATTTAACCCTCATGACTTGAAGAATATACAGATAACCTTAAGAACCACTAAATTATCTCTTAAATCTTACATATAAATATATGCATATAACCCTCATATATGGAAGTCATCTATACCTTTATAATGTAGAAGAGAGTTATAAATACAATTCAAATTGA
>NW_021527494.1:0-292 GCF_001605985.2 Dendrobium catenatum | reverse complement strand
GTGTCTTCTACAAAATGGAGCGTGGATAGTCTACAAATGCAACAAGTCCATAAACGGTTCAAACCGTCCATTAAATCAAGGTAAATCTTAAACCCTAGGCTAGATCACTTAGCATTAAATAGATTTTCAATGAGAGAATTTTAATTGTTGAAGTCAACTCCCCAAAAATTCTGTTCATTCAAGAAATCTAATTTTAAAATTTTATTGAATTTGATCGTCTGGTTTGAAAGAACCAGCTAAAAAACTCACTCTAGGGCTTAGGACAATTTTTGCCTGTACTACACTATTTTGG
>NW_021527493.1:0-652 GCF_001605985.2 Dendrobium catenatum | reverse complement strand
TCGATGATATTCTGCTAGCAAGCAGTGATATAGGCTTGTTGCATGAAACTAAGAGATTTCTTTCAAATAAATTTGAAATGAAAGATCTTGAAAATTCATCATTTGTGTTGGGTAATCAAATTCATCGGGATCGCTCCCGTGGTATACTTGGATTATCACAAACAGCCTATATTGATAAAGTGCTAAACAGATTTGGCATGAAAGATTGTACACCAGGGGATACGCCCATTGCAAAAGGAGATAAATTAAGTTTGCTTCAATGCCCAAGAAATGAAGTTAAAAAGCAAGAGATGGATAAGATCCCTTATGCATCGGCAGTAGGGAGTCTTATGTATGCTCAAGTTTGTACGCGTCCGGATATTGCGTATATTGTTGGAATGCTTCGCAGATATTTAAGTAACCCAGGAATGGATCATTGAAAAGCAGTGAAACGGGTTATGAGGTATCTAAAAAGGACAAGTGATTTTATGCTCACATATCAGAGATCTGATCATTTAGAGATCATGGGATATTCCGACTCTGATTTTACTGGTTGCCTCGATAACAGGAGATCCACTTCAGGCTATATTTTCATGTTGGCTGGAGGAGCTATTTCTTGAAAAAGTGTTAAGTAATCACTTATAGCTTCTTCAACAATAGAAGCAGAGTTTAT
>NW_021527492.1:0-227 GCF_001605985.2 Dendrobium catenatum | reverse complement strand
CAGAAAATTCAAATTCAAAAAATTTTGTACTAAAAAAATAGTTTTAAAAAACAGTATAAAAGCTATCTCAAATAAAGCCTTAGGCTTCGTTTGGGACTGCTTTCTTTCTACTACTTAATTTTTGTACAAAAAAGCTGCTTTAAGATGCAGAAAGAAAGCCGTCCCAAACGAAGCCTTAGTTTTTAACCTAATTTTTTTGTTATTCGTTGGATCTTTATATATGATAT
>NW_021527491.1:0-511 GCF_001605985.2 Dendrobium catenatum | reverse complement strand
AGGAAACTAGAACTCAGATCATAAAGTCCTCGCAAAACGAGGGCGAAATCTCTGGGTAGTGTCTTATTTACAAACCCATCGCCTTCCAAAATTTACATCGGAACTTAGTTCGTTAAAACTCCCTCGCCGAACAGCGCAAACGAGCGGAGGCCGGGGCCGAATTTTCGGAGCCCGCATAAATATATTACGAACTATTAAATCTACTTATAGATTGCCCCTAGTGATTGAGAAAATCTATGTAGAAGACATAGGTTAGATATATGTGCTTGAAGTTTTTGATGATTATTAGTTGTTAGTAATCAATCCATTTATTGAGAAATACTTGAGATCATATCTAGAAATTATTTTTAGGACTAAAGTTTTGTTTGGGACGGCTTTCTTACGCTGCTTTAAGAAGCAGTAAAATCTTTGTACTAGAAACTGCTTTAAGAAGCAATAAGAAAGCCGTCCACAATAAAGCCTAAATCAAAGATCACTTTTTACCTTAATGTTGATCATAATGCTGAAACTC
>NW_021527490.1:0-514 GCF_001605985.2 Dendrobium catenatum | reverse complement strand
CATATAAAATTTATACTGATCGTACGGGATGATATCCGTTCGTACTGGACGATAAGACAGTTATCTCCTATAGAGCACATGGAACGAATAGGAACTTGCTCAAAAAATTTTTCTAAGTCCTATTCGTCCAGGACGAAATTAATTACCGTACAGGACGATTGGTTCACTGTAAAATTTTCGTCCAGATGAAATTAAATTATCGTCCATGGCGACTGGTCCTCTAGAAAGATTTCGTCTAGATGAAATTAAAAATCGTCCAAGAAGATCTGGTCTCTAGAAAATTTTCGTCCAGAAGAAAATAAATTATCGTCCGTGGCGATTGGTCCTCTGGATAATTTTCGTCCAGACAAAGTCAAGAATCGTCTAGGACGATCGGCTCTCTGTAAAAATTTTGTCCAGATGAACATATTTTCATCCAAACGATTAACCGACTTAGAACAGTTTTAAGCAGTTTCTAGAACCGACCATGAAATAACTGTTCGTACTGGACGAACGTAGTTCGTACAGGACGATC
>NW_021527489.1:0-321 GCF_001605985.2 Dendrobium catenatum | reverse complement strand
CATAGCATGCCCGTGCATCTTACCAAAAGAATAGAATATAGGCAAATTTTCAAAATCAACTTTAAAAAAATAACCTTTCACTTCAAAACAAATCAAAATTTCAGTTGGATGTTTCTTAGAAACATCCAACTCAACCAAAACCCTAGCAACTGATGGTCGAGACACTGAAGCAGTTTATTGATCAGTTTGTAATGTTGAGGATCTATGATTTATGATTTTGATGATAGCAAACATTCCTTATTTCTCTGCGATTGCCTTATGTGCTAACGTTTCAGGTCCACTCGATCAGACTGCAATCTGGAACCAGTTCAAGATTGGGTA
>NW_021527488.1:0-406 GCF_001605985.2 Dendrobium catenatum | reverse complement strand
AAATACAAACTGGACGCTGATGTCCATAGGCGGGAGAAGCTGTTTCAACCCGGTGACTTGGTTCTTGTAAGGCTGAAACGTGAACGTTTGCCAATGGGAGAATATTCAAAATTGGGAAAGAAAAAATGGGGTCCTTTTCCTGTTCTCAGTAAAATTAATGATAATGCTTACACAATTGATTTACCGGCGAACTTCAACACATCACGCACATTCAACGTCAAAGACATATATGAATACCACCCACCTAATGAACTTGACAGTCAGAATCAACCTGTTGGTACAGATTGTATTTCTAGTGGGGGCGAATGATGCGGTGCATACTCGGCTTATCCAGTTCCATGGAGTAGCTTACCTCCTTTTAATATTTACTAGCTGTTCTGTTATTTCGATTTCGGTTCCACTACCT
>NW_021527487.1:0-222 GCF_001605985.2 Dendrobium catenatum | reverse complement strand
CAGGTGAGAAGAAAAAGGATAAAACAATTGCACTGAAGGCGCATAAATCGGATTCTGAATCTTCCGAGTCTGAAAGCGATGAAGTTGCCTTCATCACAAGGCAATTCAAAAGCTTTCTAAGGAAGAAACAAAAGCATCATCAAAGTTGGTGAAAAGGTAAGGATCATAAATATGTTAAAGGATCTTCTGATGTTATTTGTTTTGAATGCAGAAAACCTGGAC
>NW_021527486.1:0-438 GCF_001605985.2 Dendrobium catenatum | reverse complement strand
CTGGATGTTGAAAATATTTGCTTCAATACAATGAAAGTCTTGAAATGATGTTTTCTACTATATGTGGTAATTTGGTAAATTTCTAAAATTGTGAATTCTATGAAATTTTCGTATACTGCCGTTATGCCGCTGACAATTTTTCGGATGTAATTCGATTTGAATGTTTTGATGTATTGTGATATCAGAAGGGAGTTATAAGGGGCCATAATCTTTTGATATTCTAAGAGGGTCCGAGAATATGAAATCTGAAATTTGAAAATAAATTCTTTTCTGAAAATTCTGTATATCTGACAAGTTCTAATGCTGTAAGCACAAGGGAGGCATAAGGGGCAAGAATCCATTGAGATTATGTCTGTGTCAAGGAAGGGAGGCATAAGGGGTCAGAATCCGTTGAGATTCTATCTGTGTCAGGGAAGGGAGGCATAAGGGGCCAGAATC
>NW_021527485.1:0-1323 GCF_001605985.2 Dendrobium catenatum | reverse complement strand
TATTATTTGCTCACACTTTCTGTTAGCATTATTCAAATATATCAAGCTTGAGATTGAATATTAACTGCTTGAATAAATTTTAATTACTTGGAATTATTAATAATGTTGATTATTAGGATAACCAAGCGATCGAGTCTAGATTTCTTTAAATTCAAAGTATAATTTGATTATATATGGTTGTAAACTCTTTTAAAGTGACTTGAATTTAGACGATATTTAATCCATTTGAATCTAAGAGAAGAGAAACCCTAAAGGATAGTTCTTTTCAGCGTTTGAAGTTCAAATTAGATCTCCTCTAAACAAACATTCAATCAATTCTAAGCTAACAACCAGTATGTAGTAAAAGCTTGAAAACCCGGCACACAGCATAAAAGCAAACACCGGCCTATCCTAAAACTAGAGTTGGTTGTCCTATTAAACCATCTAAAGTGTGTGAGATAGGCCGTGTGGTTTGGATATGTCTTATGGAGGGCTATTTGTTAGGGTTGTTTGAAGTTCTGGTTGGTTGAAAGGCAATTTGTTAAGGTTAACTTTGACTTGTTTAATTTTTTAATTTAATGAACTCGAAATTGGGTGAAATTTGAACCTAAGGTTTAAAATGTCACTAAGTTTAATGTTCTCAAGTTTCACCTCTATTGGGTGTGTGTAGAATTTCCTAGGATTTTTCTAAATTAACTAGACCTTGTCCTTAATTATTATTCCTAGGTGTTTCTACTTTTCAAATTGGCTTGAAATTTGGTGTTTCTAACCCTGGCATACATGAATTCGCACCACAGAAATTTCACATAAAAACATTGAGAATTTAAGGAGTTATGAATTTTCAAAATTTAGAGTCCAAAATGGACCATTTATCTTGAAAATTCATATCAAAGAAAACCATTGGGTATCTGACCCTAGAAAAATTAGTAAACATGCCTAAGATACCCAATAATCTTTCACCAAAATTTGGACTCCAGTTGACCACTGTATTGTGAGAAAATTGCAAAAAATATAATTTAAACAACTGTAAATATCTCACAATACAGAGGCTAAATCAACTTGATTTTAATTTTATAATAAACTACATTAAATTTCCTTTTCAACGAGCCTAAGAAAGTCCAATTTGGTGAAAAATTCTATTTTCTATGAATTTTGGAAGATCTGGGCATTTTTTGAATTTTTTTTTGACAATTCTTGGTCAAAATGACATCCAGAATGGCGGCGCCCAATGGGAACGCGCCACATGGCACGGATGGACCCTCTACTTAAATGAGTCAGCTAACCCAGCCGCGGAGACGGGGTCATCTCTGGGCTGTCCGATCATGCTGAAGGCGCGATCGGACG
>NW_021527484.1:0-230 GCF_001605985.2 Dendrobium catenatum | reverse complement strand
GACAGTTTTTGGACAGAATTGGAACAGTTTTTGGGGAATGTTTTGGAAAGAATTCTAAGAGTCTTTTGCTGAATTTTGGGTAGATTCCTGCTACAATTTTAAGTGCCTTTTGATCTTCTTTAATTAATGTTTTTAGAGGCTATTTGTATTCCTTTCTTATGCCTATATATAGTAGATGTTAGAGGTGATATAAAACAAGGTTTTAAAAGGCGAAATCGGGAATCGAGGCG
>NW_021527483.1:0-264 GCF_001605985.2 Dendrobium catenatum | reverse complement strand
AGATCGTACTGTATGTTGTTTCATCGTACTGTACGAACAGTAACGGCTACTTTTGAATTTAGAGGGTTTTTGGAGCTGTTTTTAGATGTCAATCATGTCATTTTTCAGAAAGAATCACAGAGGGGGTGAACGTGGTTAGAGAGGGATTCCAAGGGAGAGAGCTCTAGAGAAGTTCTTGAGGGTTGAGAGAGGAAGGAGGAGGTGAGCGTTGTAAGGGAGAAGAAATATGAGGGAGATCACACGGTTGCTCCGAGCTTGCTGCAT
>NW_021527482.1:0-212 GCF_001605985.2 Dendrobium catenatum | reverse complement strand
TTTAAAAACACAACTTCAACAAATTTTCCAATATTTTACGTAGACTTAATATGTGTATTTAATCATATGTGCTCATCTTATATCTATAACTGACGACGTGTCTTTCTTATATGTGTATTGCATTTGATCCAGCTAATGAAGTTTTGCAATGAATTTTTAGCCTTTATTAAAAAACTCTATGAATCTAAAAACTTTCTTTTGTATATTAAAAT
>NW_021527481.1:0-316 GCF_001605985.2 Dendrobium catenatum | reverse complement strand
AGTTAGAAAGGATTTTGGAGTGAATGTGTTATCTCCAAATGCGTTGCCTTTCATTCCCCCAGGTGTCATGCCTGTGTGTAATATTTCAAATTTGGAAGGTCAGGTGGCTGTTGATGGGGGTGTTCATGTTTTAAATGAGGCAAATGTTGGTTCTGATGGCTTTGTGCCTGTTGAGGTGGTATCGGTTGTTAATGAGAAGGAGGTTCCGTCTTTGGGTCGAGATGAATTTATTTCGGCTAAAAACAATTTTGTTGTGATCCCTGTTAGTGAGGTGGATATCCAAGTAATGGCTAAATGTGTGGGTAATTCTTCTGGT
>NW_021527480.1:0-424 GCF_001605985.2 Dendrobium catenatum | reverse complement strand
ATGTTTGATGACTACAATCTAGTTAATCTTCTATTATACTAATTCAACTAACTTGAAGTATCTCAATTAGAACATCAACAAACATTTAACATGGGAAAATGGTCAACTCAATCTCAAGTCTTCTTCACAAAAAAAGAAAAGGAAATTGAAATGGGAGTATTCAAACTAGCTTACTTGGGTTAATGGAAAGAAAAAACATATTAAAGAGAAAGTATAAAGAGAACAAGCACAACAAAGCATAATAGGATGCAAGTGATTTAGTGATATTTACCTACATCTATTGTAAACATATATACTAGTTTTTTTTTTTTTTTGAATTGTTATCTTATTATAAGATGATGTATTAATCAAAATAATAGAGAGTAGTGGAAGGAGAAGAAAAGAAGAAGAAGGCTTCATTTAATGTGCCACTGCCAAGTGGCTT
>NW_021527479.1:0-666 GCF_001605985.2 Dendrobium catenatum | reverse complement strand
CTCTCTCTCTCTCTCTTTCTCTCTCTCTTTCTCTCTCTTTCTCTCTATCTCCCCATCCCTCTCTCTCCCCCCCTCTCTCTCATTCCCTCTCCCTCTCCCACGCTCTCTCTCTCCCTCTTTCTTAATCTCTATTTCTCTCTCTCTCTCTCTCCATCTCTCTCCATCTCTCTCTCTCCATATCTATCTCTCTCTCTCTCACTCTCTCTTAAGCGTCATTTTCCGCCCGACATTTTCTCTCTCTAGGCAATTTGAAGTGAGAGAAGCTCTGGAGATGGCGGGGGGCGACCGAAGGTCTCCCCCCCCGCTCAAGCGGGGGCGGTGGTGACGGAACGACTGGCGGTGAAGAGCGACAACGATCGGGAGTGGGATCTGGTGGTTCTAAGAAGCAAGGCTATCGATTGGGAGCTGGATCTCCTAGCAAACCCGTGATGGCTAAGATGAGAGGGAAAGCTCGGGAAGCTGCAAGATCTGGATCGGAGGGATCGGTGGAAGGTCAATGGGAAGTGAAACTGAGAAATATGAATCCCAAAGGGATTCTACAGATCGGGAAGAATGGATCGGAACAGAATAAAGCGGATGGAGCTAGGAGGGAGGATCCTCATCCGAGGGAGATGATGGAGCTGGAATCAAAATCGGGTGTGAGTTTGAAGCTCAATCCGATGTTCA
>NW_021527478.1:0-1043 GCF_001605985.2 Dendrobium catenatum | reverse complement strand
AAATTAAATCCGAGAGCACCTGAATTTCAATTTCAGCAAACTTACAGTCGAACTGATCATCTCGGAAATACGAACCCAACGACACCAAATTCAACTCAATCCGAGCCCAAATGGGTCTGAATCGAAGACCTGAAGCGCTGTTGGAAAGCTCGTACCACAAATTGAGTTGCCAAATGGTCTCCGATTTTGAAGAGCTTATAATCGAATCGAGCGGCTCGACTAGACAAATCCAACGAGCCCAAGATCGCCAAATTCTGACATCATTAAGACCTTCAAATGTCTGATGAACGACCCAAGATCAAGAGATTCAATATCGGCCGTCCATTCAAACCACTCCCGATTCGCCCCTGATCTCTCATCTATTTACGGACCATGCCACTCCAGAAAAACTATAAATAGAGCCCTCATTTCTCATAAGAGGGGAGGGAAGCAAGAAAAAGAAGGGAAGAAGAAGAGAAGGGGAAGGAGAATCAGCTCCTCCTCGGCCACCGCCGGAGTTCTTCCCGCCGCCCGAACACGCCGAGATTCTGCCGGATATTCAGGAGAATGCCAGAATTCTGCCCAACTTCCATGGGAAGCTGAAATTCTTCTTAGTTAACGACAAAGTTCCCTCCTGACGCCGGAACTCCGCCCAAGTGATGCCAGAGTTCTCCTCATCCATCAAAAGACGTCAGACTTCTACCCGACACCGGACCTTCACTCTTCACCAAGTTTCTACCCGACGCCGGACTTCTATCGGTTATCGGACTTTCGCTGGATGTATATCCGAAGATGGATTTTATTCCATTGTCGGACTTCTACCTGACGTCGTCCTTCTGACCTTCATCGTCAGACACAATCCTTCCAACCTCCGTCGACTATGATCCTCCTGACTTACGTCTCCCACCGACTACAGTCCTTTCTAATCTCCATCACCAGACTATGGTCCTCCCGAACAAACGAACATGTCAATAGTGATACTTTGTATTCACATCATATAATGTACTCTATAAAATGTACTTCAAGCTAAGACCTTCTCCCAAGGAAGGGCCTCATTTGATGCC
>NW_021527477.1:0-239 GCF_001605985.2 Dendrobium catenatum | reverse complement strand
TTAACATTCTACTTCATGATTATGAACTCTTCCGTATAAAGCCTAGCGAAACAATTTCTGACATGTACACTAGGTTCACCCAAATCGTGACATCCTTGCATGCATTAGGTAGAGAGATTTCAAATTCTGAGAAAGTGAATAAAATTCTTATATGCTTACCTAGTTCCTATTATGCTAAGATAACTACTATCACTGAGTTTAATGACCTTAATGTTTATTCTATTGATAACCTCCTTGGG
>NW_021527476.1:0-276 GCF_001605985.2 Dendrobium catenatum | reverse complement strand
CAGTCTTATGCAGGTGGCCATGCTCATACAAGGAGCTGAAATTAAAGGGGGCAATTAATAATAAAAAAATTATATACTCTTTGCACATGTACTTACCGCGCTTAAGACCCCCTTTAAATAAAAAGAGCATGGCCAAGTGTGGCTAAAGGAAATGCATTTCAATTTTTCATATTATAACTGCTTGGGAATATATATAACTGCTGATTATTAGGATAACCTTGCAGGATCGAGTCTAGATTTTTTTATTTCAATTAATGTAAATTCAATTCAGTAAAG
>NW_021527475.1:0-276 GCF_001605985.2 Dendrobium catenatum | reverse complement strand
AATCTTGAATTATATCATCAAATATTTTCATAGGATTTAACACTTATTTGCCAAACAGTGTCTTTTCGGAGACATCCCATAATGGAACGATACAGAAAAGATTACCATGGCCCCTACGCAAGGATGACACGCATAAATAGAGAAATTGTCCACATTTAAAAAATAAAAATAAAAAGAAAAAGAAAAAATAAACTTATTTGCCAAACAGTTTTCAGGATTTAACTGATTTAAAAATTCCGGATTTAAAAAGCCTCTAAAAATTAACGAGTTGGAGAT
>NW_021527474.1:0-656 GCF_001605985.2 Dendrobium catenatum | reverse complement strand
ATGTAAACCATTTTGAGAGCAGTTTTTAATGTAGTTCGTCTGTATGATCATATGATCATCTAGGACAAAATTTTTTTTCAAACGTCGAGACGATTGAATGCAGCGGTTGAGTGGATAAGATAGTTTTAATTATGAAGTTCGTCCGTACAAACTTTTTGTTCGTCCAGACGAACAGACGTCGTTTCATAGTAGGGGACGGTTTTTAACTGATATTAAAACGAATTAACTTTTGATCATCTGTACGAAATTTTTTTGTATGTACGATCGGTCAAGTCAAAAGTCTGTACGAAAGGACGCATCGTAAATTGTGTTGATTACGAAAAACCATTTCAATTTAGACGAATTGGATCGTTTGTACGAAATTGTTTCGTCCAGACGAACGATAATTTTCGTCCAGGACAAACTATTTTTGTCCAGGACGAACGTATCAATTTCTTTAAATATGAAGGATTTCTAACTCAACAATCACATCTCCAAACTTCACTTTCAATCCCTTTCGACTTTTAATCGACAATGGCCTCCTCAAGCAAAAGACAAAAGGTGTTGGCTAAGAAACCTCACAGAAATGCCTCTGAAAACTTCCTTTCAAAGGAAAATGAGGAATCCTTTCCTCGTTTTGTATCTGCCAAAATTACACCTTCTCGCATTCTGATTCA
>NW_021527473.1:0-1500 GCF_001605985.2 Dendrobium catenatum | reverse complement strand
CCGAGGTGTCCTCGAAAGAGGGCACCTACCATGCACGTCTTTATTGGCTGTGGTGGGAAAGCCCAGTTTTCTCGTAGTTTTCCCCTAAACAGGGGAGACGCCGGGAGGCTGCCGAAATTTTGGGTGAAATGTTACTACACTTGGACCTGTTTTGCACTCAAAAGAATAAAATATTTTGACCAAATGAGAAAGAGCAGTGGAATTTTTAACTTGATTGAACATGTACAGAGGACCTAAACAAAGTTCAAATGATTTCTAAAATTCAAATCCAAATAAAATTAAGCCAGAACTGAAGATCAAATTCAAATGAAATAAAATCATATTTGAATCAAATTCGGATCATTTGAACACAAGATTGAACTTGCAAGAACTTCAAAGGGCCTTGGACAATCAATTTGAACTTGAACGAGTACTCGAATTGAACCAAAACTTGAGCTCGAATCAAAAATCAAGAGGGGAACAAGGAATCCAGATAAGAATTGCACTTGAGCCGGCTAAAGAACTTGAATCCGTTCTTGAATTCGTGTTATACAACATCAAGTGGGAGTTGTGAATTCGATGAACCCGAGTCTGAATCAGACTTAATCCGGACTCAAACACACAGAAGAACAAAACTCGTATCATACACGAGAAAATTCAAATTACAAGAACACTCGTACGGTCAAAAGTGACATAAAGTACGCTACAAGACCTCAATGCACAAACTCCTACGACCGCCTGTTGATTGAGATGGCGATATGGGAGACCAATAATAGAAGGATCGCCTTCCTACAAACAAGTGCAACCCAACAACAACCACCTGAGATTGGTGAAAGGTGGATATGATTGAAGGTGACAATGACTCTCCTACGAACATCTCTAGGAGATCGTAGCAAATACCACGGGTCCCTCCAAATGACCACAAACAACTTGTGGATAACAACAGTGGGTATATCGTAAGCACATCAGGCCACTGTAGGCACAAGTACAAATATCTCCTACGACGATCCCTATGATTGTCTGTCGACTGAGAAGGCAATGCTGGAGATAAGCAATTAAAGATCCATCCTCTACAAATAAATGCCGACAAAACCCACCTGAGATTAGTGAAAGGTGGACACAATACTGATGTCAATAGGGTCTCCTACAAATACCTTCAGGAGGTCGTAGTGAGTACAACAGTCCTCTGCAAATAGTTACAAACAACTTGTGGATAACAATAGTGGATATATCGTAAGCATAACGAACCACTGTGGGCACAAGTATAAATATCACCTACAGCAACGGTGATCAAGATCTACAAGTATTTCGAGTACAATAGCAACCCGATGTACGAAAAAGTCCACTACACTAAAGATCTCGAAAGGAAATCTTTTCAAAGCAAAGCAGCAATCAGTGGACTTCAAAGTCCAGAAAATCCTTCCCCGATGAATGAGAAAGGGGGAGGGGGTTAACACCAAGACTAAATTGCCACCGGATCTGCGACACTGATACAAGCAGACAGAAGGCGTCTACAACATT
>NW_021527472.1:0-233 GCF_001605985.2 Dendrobium catenatum | reverse complement strand
CCCCCCCCCCCCTTATTATTGTCCTGCATAAGCGTGGCCACCTGCAAAAAATTATGTGAACATCCAGATCACATCTATCCTAAGGGTAATCTAGTCGCTAAACACATCAATCTATCCACAGAGTACAAAAAAGTAAGCAGACACAGCAAAGCAATTTCATTCATAACATGCAGTGAAAACCATGAAAAACCGGGCTCACAGCAGTAAAGTAAACACCGGCCTATCCTAGATCT
>NW_021527471.1:0-261 GCF_001605985.2 Dendrobium catenatum | reverse complement strand
TCAGTTAAGCATGGCTTCCTTTTCAAGCAGAACTTACATTGTGTTCCGGTTTCATCGTGGCGGCAACACCTTATTCGAGAAACACACGCCGGCGGACTGGCGGCACACTTAGGAAGAGACAATACTCTTCGACAATTGCAGTCTCGATTCTTCTGGCCCCGCTTGCGACGAGACACATTCCGGTATGTAGACAGTTGTCCGACGTGCCAAGTGTATAAAGGAGGAGCGCAAAACACGGGCTTATACATGCCGCTACCTGTT
>NW_021527470.1:0-289 GCF_001605985.2 Dendrobium catenatum | reverse complement strand
AATCCACTAGCACAACTCTTCGATGGATCTCGAGTGCAAATATCCAGTAATTTAAATTTGAAAGTGATACGACCCTGCTAATCATAAGTATGTTGACCCATCCAAGAAAGTAACTCTAGGGACAACATTGCACTATGATCTCTACAACATACAATCAATCTCATTATAATCGACATGGATATATATAAGAACTAGGAAAAACTCATTTTATATGTCACTAAAATATCAATCAACTCTTGGGGAGGTGGAAAATATAGGCTTGCTCGTAAACTGAACTCAAAGACAGTAA
>NW_021527469.1:0-273 GCF_001605985.2 Dendrobium catenatum | reverse complement strand
AAGGTTAATATTAATTAATTATAATTAATTATTATATTTTAAAATTAAAACTAATTAATACTAATTATTTATAATTAATTAAAGTTATTTATAATTAATTATTCTAATTAATTACAATAGCTTATAATTAATTAAGAACCATTTTAATTTTATATTATAATTAATTGTGATTAGTCATAATTAATTATGATTAATCATGATTAATTACAAAAAAAAATAATAATAAAATGTTTGATATCCCCCCACCCTCCTTCCTCGACGTTCGTGTCGGAC
>NW_021527468.1:0-200 GCF_001605985.2 Dendrobium catenatum | reverse complement strand
ATTTTGCATACATAATTGCATGTGTGTATCATTTATTTTGAATTGTGCAGGTGAAAAGATAAATGGATAATCCGGAATCAAGTGTACCAAATGAGCAACACAGTGCAGCTCTAGTACATTCAGAGAGTATGATGCAGTTGGCTACTGCTATAGCACATGTGATTGGGGATGCACAGAGCAAGATGAGTGGGAGTAAAGAA
>NW_021527467.1:0-449 GCF_001605985.2 Dendrobium catenatum | reverse complement strand
TTCAATTAAGAGTCAAATTCGCATTTAAATTTATCTAATAAAGAAACGTCATTTCTAATATTTTTTAACCAAGTCTTTTTAGGTCTACTTCTACTTTTCTTTACATATGCCAAATCTAATGCATTTACTCTGATAACAAGGTCATCGGAAGGCCGCCATTTTATAAGACCAAACCATCTAAGTAGACACTAGAATCATATGTTTCACTGAAGCTACTCCAACCTTTTCACGAATATGCTGGTTTTGTATCCTATATCTAAGTGTAAATCCACTCATCCACCTAAGCATCCTCATCTTGGCAACACTTAAAACTTAATATTATGCTTCTCTTTCAACATCTAACATTCTGTGACATAAAGCATTGCAGGTCTCACCACCATCTTATAAAATTTTCCCTTAAATTTGAGTGGTACTTTTCTATCACACAACAAATCCAAAGCATTCTTCCA
>NW_021527466.1:0-228 GCF_001605985.2 Dendrobium catenatum | reverse complement strand
TCTTTTTTTATCACTCCCCGGTGCGGCAGAGAACCGTTCGTCCTTTTACACAATCCCCAGTATTTGCAGAGAACCGTCCGTCCTTTCACACTATCCCCAGTGATGGTAGAGAATCGTTGTCCTTTCACACTCTCCTAGTGTGGGCAGAGAACCCTTCGGCTGTTCATACTCTCCAAGTGTAGGCAGAGAATCCTTCGGCTGTTTACACTCTCCAAGTGTAGGCAGCGA
>NW_021527465.1:0-399 GCF_001605985.2 Dendrobium catenatum | reverse complement strand
ATTATTACAACCAGAATTGGCAGCTGAGTTGCCTGCCATTATACAACCCAGTCAAATTTACAGACTCTACTTGTGGGGTTCTTCAGACTCTTGACTTTTGAATGGACATTAGGCTTCACCTTTGCAGGTACATCCTTCTAGTCCACTTCATTCTTTTGCTCCAAACCCCCACGAGTTTGATTACACATCCTAATTCTATCAAATACATATTTGAAAAAAAAAGACTCAAAACTGCAGTGGATTAAAAGCAGTTTATATGATAAAGCATTACATCCAGAATTTTGTTTAGCACTTAGGATGCCAAACAATCTACTTCTACCCTATTGGCCACATCTTTGGGGGGTTTTAAGCAGCACTTGTCATGTAAACAAATTTATAATTTATAAGCGCCCCCCTTTT
>NW_021527464.1:0-315 GCF_001605985.2 Dendrobium catenatum | reverse complement strand
ATTTCGATTGTTTTCCGATCGTGACAAATTTACTTTGGCTCATTATTTTTAAAGATAGTTTTTTTCTTAAGCCAAGTGATGGATGGATTTTTTTTATATCCAATTAATTCTTTGAGTTAGGTCTTTGATTTCAAAAGATGAATCTACCCTAAGAAAACGTCTGAGCTAAGGGTAACCATGATCGGATATTCTACTATGCTATGGATTCATGATATTATTAACACATTAACTCACTAGTTTTTAAATCAATCACATAGAATACTATATCATTTTCATGCCTTGGCCAAAAAAAAAAAAGGGTTTTGTGATTTAATT
>NW_021527463.1:0-1445 GCF_001605985.2 Dendrobium catenatum | reverse complement strand
TGAGACGCTCAGTTTGACTATAAGCTTGCTGAAATCAAAGTTTACGTGCTCCCAAATTTAATCTTTGAAATTTCCAACTTGATTCTGCATTGAGATTCGTGCCCGATCAAGATAATTTTTCGACGATGTATCATGCCTAGTATGATTTTCTAAAACTATGTATTTTGAGATTATGTCTAAAATAAGGATGTGTAATATATTTTGGTGTTATAAGCACAAATAAAAAGGGAGGCATAAGGTGTCACAATTATTTAAGATTTTGTCTAGATCCGGGAAATGTGATTTTTTTTTTGTGATATTAATTGCTTTGTGATATGAATTTCAATTTATTTATTTGTTCAATATTAATTGTTATTTAAATCAAGGAATAACGATTAACTATTCATTACATCTCTCAATATAATGTTTTATTTAAATTACTTTTAGCTATTTTTAAATATTGAGCAAAATATTTAATAAAAGAATTTGAAAACTTAGATCGAATTGTTGGTCTACTTAACTGTTGTAGCTCATTGTGGTTTTGCATCGATCTCATTTCTAAGATATGAGAAGGAGAAGGAGATTATGGACTAGCAATTCAGGATCAAATATGAGGTTATACTTATTTTACTATTTTAATTATTGTATAATCATTGCTAGTTAAATTTTTACTTCTGTAGCTCTTGGATAGTCATGTACTATAGTGCAGATATTTATTTTGATGAAATGAAAGAAACCTGATGGATTAGTTTATTTATTTTCAATATTTTAATGTTTTAGTATCTATGTAGTCTCTTGTTTATTTTAAAGAATATTGATCGAAAATATGAATTAATTTCAAAACTAGATTTTGAGATTTGTCTGTTACAACTCGGCACGATAGACCTGTTCTAGGCGAGTTGGGTTATGGCAATATCAACTTGAAATGCCAAATTAATAGGACATGTTGAACATTTGATACCCATCAATGTCAATGCAGATAAGTTTCGAGCATCCATTTTCTTGACGCTCAGTCCTCTATAGTTCGAGGAACGAATATGATGACTTGAGATGATAACTATTGTGACACATCATCGGATCTTTTTAAAAATAAAGTAATAATATTCAACATAGCCAATAATACCTAAAGATTAAAAATATAGATATAGCCAATACTACCTAACCTGAAGAAAGTCAGTAACAGTTTGTGATTGAAGAAAAATCAAATTAAATTTGCATTCGAAATAATTAAAAAAAAAAAAAGAATATCTAACGCACAGTAGCAATGCATACTATTCTCGTGAATTAATAGCAAACATTGTCACTTTGAATGGAAAATAAAAAATTTAATTTCAACCCTAAACGCAATTTTTTTTTTAAACGCAAAGAAATTTCACATTTTTGTAAAACTGTAAATTATTTTTTCCGTTATGCTCTTGCTTAAATTTTAATTACACTAACTTATTTCAGATTATTTTGATTTAAGC
>NW_021527462.1:0-253 GCF_001605985.2 Dendrobium catenatum | reverse complement strand
TTACAGATTGGACTGTAGAAGAACGTGACTTAGCACAATTAAATGCTAAATGTTTAAATAGTTTCTTTTGTGCTTTAAAATATGAAGACTACATGCGGGTTTTTACTTGCAAAAGCGGAAATGACATATGGGATAGACTTTGTATAACTTATGAAGGGACAAATGAGGTTAAACAATCAAGGCTCAATATCTTGTTACATGATTATGAATTGTTTTTCATGAAACCTAATGAATCTATTTCTGACATGTACAC
>NW_021527461.1:0-316 GCF_001605985.2 Dendrobium catenatum | reverse complement strand
TTTGACTGGAATGCTGTTTCAAGAGTCGTATCCTTCCATCTCTCAAGTCGAAGCTCATGAGCATATAATGAGCTCATCAACTCTATCACCGACAATGAGGAGAGGTCTTTGGACTCTTCGATCGCAGCCACCACATGATCGTAGCTTGCGGTAAGGCTAATGAGGATCTTCTGTACAACCTTCTCTTCTGAGATGTCTTCGCCGTACGCCCTCATCTGGTTTACCACGTTAATGATTATGGAGCAGTACTCCTTTGTATTTTCTGTTTCTTTCATTTTAAGATTTTCCAACTCCCTTCACAAGGCTTGTAATTTTA
>NW_021527460.1:0-207 GCF_001605985.2 Dendrobium catenatum | reverse complement strand
GCCTTATTCCAAACCACCACACTATAATCATTCATCTTATTCTTAAAGACTCATTAGGTTCAAACTATACTTTATCCCTTTGGTCTTTCTACAATATCCTAAACATCATTCCTAACAAATTGGTTTGATTCCTCTTACATTGCTAAGATCCAAAACTAATCAGACAAGGCTTGATTAATATTGGCGGGTTTAGTCATTGAGATAAAG
>NW_021527459.1:0-216 GCF_001605985.2 Dendrobium catenatum | reverse complement strand
TGGTCAGGTGGAGGTGAGGGCCTTAAGTGATGGTCCCGCGAAGCTACGACGTTAGGCGGTGGTCCGGCGGAGGCGAAAGTCCGACGTCGGGTAGAAGTACTGAGTCGGGTAGAAGACCGATGTCCGTTGACGGGCAGTAGTCCGACGGTAGGCAAAAGTTCGACGTCGGGTAGAAGCACAACGTCAGGTAGAAGACCGACGAAAGTCCATCGATGG
>NW_021527458.1:0-222 GCF_001605985.2 Dendrobium catenatum | reverse complement strand
TCGTCGCCCTCCGTCGCTCGCCGTAGATCGAGGTCGCTGATGGTCACCAAATGTCGCCGACAGTCACCGCACGTCGCCGACGGTCATAGCACTCCTCGCCAGCGAGAGCTCCAGTTCCGACCGCTAGTATTTGCGGTCCGCCTCCCGTCGTTTACCCGTTGATTGTAAGGTTTTTTATTTCTTTTAGGGGCTGTTTGGTTGCCTGAAAAAGAAATGCAGTGT
>NW_021527457.1:0-209 GCF_001605985.2 Dendrobium catenatum | reverse complement strand
TTGTTCTATTTACTATACCAGTTTCTATATATAACTCGTAGGTCTGTAATTAGCATATAAGAAATACAATTTATAGAATTTCTCTCATGTTCTTCCTTCCGGCTTCTTTGTTCTTTGGCCGGTGCTTGAATCGTCTCATGGTATTAGAGCCGCAAAGCTTCACAGCGTCTCTTTGATCCGTCATGGCCGAAGAAGATACGGCCGACTCT
>NW_021527456.1:0-507 GCF_001605985.2 Dendrobium catenatum | reverse complement strand
AAGCTTTAGGGGACGATGGCGAACAGTTCTCCTTCAGACGTCGGGACCGAAGGACAGCTGGAGGTTCGACTTCAAGCGGGACGCCGAAAGCTGTCATGGGCGCTTGCTCGAACAGAAGGAGGGATCGATCTGGGAGCTCAAAGGGAGCGTCTAGGAGTTCGAAGGAGCTCTGGGAATCGATTGAGAGCGAATGCCAATGCCTCTGGAGGTCTGGCGAGCTCGAGGGTATTTGGCCACCTTTCGGGAGCTTCGACGGCCGAGATTGAGCTAGAGAGGTCTCGGATCGCTGTCAGGTGGATGATGGCGACTTCCAGGGGAGATTGTGGGGATCAAACCGATGGACAGCATCCTTGTACCAGGAATTGTCTGGGGGGGACCACCGGAACTCAATTTCCATTGGCTCCGACCGCCGCCGGCCATAGTCTGGGTCGTGTTGACTGGGGGAGGCCGATGGGGACGTGCTGGAGCCAAGGGTGGAGTCAATTTGGTCTGGAAAGGTCTGGATCG
>NW_021527455.1:0-821 GCF_001605985.2 Dendrobium catenatum | reverse complement strand
GCTTGTAAGGCATTGAATTCATTTGATAAGGCCTTATGCCATTCAAGACTTTTAATAGCAAAATTATAAGTGGCATGTGTGGTTTTAAGAGTGTGGTTGAGATCGAGAATTTGACGGGGGTTTAAGAGATCCTGTATGTAATAGAGTGACCATAGAGTGGCGAATTTGTGGTGGAGGGGATAGTGAAAAAGCAGACGTTGAACTGGAAGAGGGAGAAACGGATAAGTGGTTGTGAATACACTACGAGAAAACACGCAAATACCGTCGGACTTTCCGGTGGAATATTTTGCGTCGGTAAATATGTCGTTAGTACCGGCGCATAATGCGAAGGAATTATAACGACATTTTTTCAGGCGCCTAGTGCGCCGGAACGTTTCCGACGTCCAATGCGCTGGTCGTAACGTCTGAATATACCAGCATTTCATTGGTACCGGCGCACTTTACGGTGAAAAATGTCCGGTGCACTTACCGGCGGAAAATACGATGGCCATTTTAAACTCAACGACTTGTAACCGACGCCAAATGCGCTGGAAAACATTCCAGCGTCTAGTACGCCGGAAAATCTGTCGGTGAAATCCCAATTTCCTAACCCGAGCCCGTCTGCGTGCTCATTTCATTCATTCATTTCTCTCGCATCTCTGTTGTTTTCCTTGTCGCCCAGCGTCGCTCACCGTAGATCGACGTCTCCGATGATCACCGCATTCGTCGCCGGGGAAATCTCTATTTTCTTACCGTGAGTTTTAGCCTCCCTCCCATCTCCTCCCTCCCGTCGATTGTAAGTCGTCTCCCTTAAGTTTTTTTTTCATGTAATTTCTTTTTAG
>NW_021527454.1:0-264 GCF_001605985.2 Dendrobium catenatum | reverse complement strand
ATATCCTATCTATAAGCGTAAAGCCACTCATCCACCTGAGCATCCTCATCTCTGTAACACTTGACTTAATATTATGTTTCTCTTTTAATGGCCAACATTTTGCACCATAAAACATTGTAGGTCTCAACACCATTTTATAGAATTTTCCCTTGAGTTTGAGGGAGACTTCTCTATCACACAACAAGCTCGATATTCCTTAACTTCAACCATCCAACTTGAATTATAATAATAATATCCCCATCTATTTCACCATTACTCTGAACT
>NW_021527453.1:0-635 GCF_001605985.2 Dendrobium catenatum | reverse complement strand
CGAATACCTAGGTGCTAGAATTGGATTTGGGGAAATTAACCTCGAACAATGAGGTCAGCAATCACCACCAGAGTAGACTAGTAAACCCTTTTCGTGGTGTTAGATGTATTTTATGTGGCAAATTAGGACATATTTCTCACACTTGTACTATTGACCGTAGTACACATTGGGTATGGAGACCCAAATTGTATGGTTCAAAGCATAACACACATGGATTGCATTCTTTTTTTCATAAGAAGTGACCCAAACTTAATTGGGTTTCTAAATCCGATGTTTGATAATTTTGTAGGCTTGCTATCACAAAAGATCTCATAAGAGCATGCGGTACCTAGATAGCGGATGCTTACGACATATAACTTGAGATGCCAAACAATTTTTTTCGATGGAGGCCAGGGCTAGAGGCAATGTCACATTTAGAGACAACACCACTAGAAAAGTGATAGGCATAGGTATAATTAGAAACTCCAAGAACCTTTTGATGAAAAATATTTTTCTTATATATGGACTAAAACACAGCTTGCTAAGCATCAGTTAGTTTTGCTATAATGTCTTCATCATAAATTTTTTGGAAAATACATACATCATTAGCTTGAATAAAAGTACTATTTTATAGGGAAAGCAGATCAACGATGTTT
>NW_021527452.1:0-353 GCF_001605985.2 Dendrobium catenatum | reverse complement strand
TGAGAGCAGCAACCTAACCCGGGCTAAAGGTGTTCTCATTGCCCGACCTATTCGGGACAAAGGGCTTAGGCTCTTTCACCTCCCTAATACCAGGGGGAGCAGCACCCTTCGCCAAGGCAGCCGACTTGGATAAGAAACTCGCCTTACCCTTAGCCGTCGTGGGCTCACCACCACCGGCCTCCTCGTCGGCCAGCACTAGCCACCAGTTGCCATTCTTCCTCTCCTTCTTGCCGCCTCCATCAAACCCCCCATTTGGAGGAGGTGACCTAAGGCCACCCCCTCTTGCCATCCTAGAGCCTCTCTCTCTAAAACAATCTAGTGAGTGAAAGAAAAGGGAATAAATGAGAGCATGA
>NW_021527451.1:0-1732 GCF_001605985.2 Dendrobium catenatum | reverse complement strand
TCGCGGAGCAAGATATCCTCCTGCTTCCACCTCCGAAAGGGTGTTTGGTGCGTGACTAATCCTCGGCTGACCTAGAAAAACACCCACCCCAAAAACCTCCTGACCCACATTTGATTGAGTCCAACTTAAGAGGCACTGTCGCTCGAGGGGAATCGAGCACGGGTTGAGGAGTTCTCAATCGTATTCATCCACCAACCAAACTAAACAATGATGAGCATCCCTCTTTCTCTTGAAATCTATTTAGACTGGCTATCAGCCTATCATATATATAGATTATTGTAAATAAAATTATCTTTTTAAAAATTGCTATAAATATTATAAATAATTTTTTTTAAACTGTCATATATTAATAATTCTAATTGTAAAAAAAACTTCCCGTCATAAAATATTTTTAAAATTTGCCAAAAAAGTAATAACAAATATTGGCCAAATGAAACTAAAATATATTATTAGCCTAGAAAATAAAATAATAAAAAAATTATCCCAAATAGACTCTCAAAGTCTCAACCAAAAATACTTTCTTCAAATAGAGCTATTTAAGTTTTTTTATTCAATTGCTATTTTAAGTTCCGGGTTCGACCCGAATCTGACCCATGACCCGAAATTGACACCCCTAATTATAACACATGTAAAATATTTCTCAGATAATAAATTTTTGGGGGATTTACAGACATGTCATTTTATTTCAGACTATTTATATATCTAACACCCAAAAAATACATTATTTTTTACTAATTATATTTCTTGTCAAAAAATATTCTAAAAGCTGTTTCAACTAAAGCCTAAATATAATGTAATATTAAAATTTACCCATAAATGTTATTGTCACAATTAAATTGTATATGTATATATTTTAACTATGTGTGGATTTGGTATGTTTAAAAGGGGGATTTACAGACATGTCATTTTATTTCAGACTATTTATATATCTAACACCCAAAACTTTAATATTTCATAGATAGCACTCATATAAAACTTTAACATCAAATATACCACTCATATATTTCATTCTAACCACACATACCACCTTATAAACTTTAATATTTCATTTTATGAACCCATATTTATTCTATGGTTGGTAGATATGTAATACTAAAGTTTTAGGTGCTAGATATGTAATTAGCATAAAATAAAGTGGTATGTATGTAAACCTCCCTAAATTTTTTTTTTCACCGACAGGAAACTCGTGCTAATTACTAAACAAATCAGGCGGCTCTCACCAAGCTTCCATCCATGTGATTCATGATGCCTTTGCGAAGTACACGTGGCGGTGGCCCATACAACATCATTGACCGTGTAGACGGAAATTATTTGGCGAACGCTATAGCCTTGGCTGATCTCAGATGCAAGACCATCTCCCAAATTGAGCTCTATCTTAATTCACTACAACGAAAAAAATTTACAGTACTTTTTAAATAGTGTCATCACTGAAAAAAAAAAAAAATTTTAGAAGTACTATAAGTGTCATTGAGTAATTCAAGTGGAAAATGCTTCAGCAACAATTCCACAGCTAATAGAAAAATAATATGGTAGCAGTTAAATCGATGCAGAAACATTACAATAGTTATAGGGGGGAAATTAAAAAAAAAAAAAAAAATTATAGGGGGAAAAATTTAAGAAAAAGGTATAGGGGGAAAAATTAGACAACTGATGGAGGACAACAATATCCGCATCCCAATTATTGTAATCTCATCTAGCTATCATTATAATGAGAAATTATTTAGTGTGGAGG
>NW_021527450.1:0-298 GCF_001605985.2 Dendrobium catenatum | reverse complement strand
GATGGGTAACAATTTAAATATCATCCCATACAGAGATTAGGTTGTACATTATGATTATCTCTAGTCATCCTGTATGATATGATCAAATCAATTGATCCAAAATAATTCCTTAATTATAGGATTAAGTTAGGTAAGATTTAATTATATCATCTAGTAAGATACATATCATATTATATAATTAGTATAAATATTAAATTTTAAAATATTGCCCAAATTGTTATTAGCGACTGAGATCTTAATTTCAACTGATTGTCATATATGATGTGTATCATACAATATGATTAGTTTAACTGGATTT
>NW_021527449.1:0-730 GCF_001605985.2 Dendrobium catenatum | reverse complement strand
GTTGTTAGAAGGACCATAGTCGGCGGGCAATGGAGGTCAAAAAAATCGTTGTCAGACGACGGAGGTCGGAAAGATCGTAATCTGGCGATGGAGGTCGGAAGGACCATAGCTGGCGAGCGACAGGGGGGTCAGAAAGATCGTAGTCGGGTGACAGCCTTTGGAGAAATAATTACAAAATACTGAAAATATTCTAACAGATCGTATCAAATTATTGTGAGTTTGAAAATTCAAAATAATTAAATATTATGAAAAAAAGAATTTTATGATTACTAACATATCATTTGTCTCATGCTTCATTAGGTGTCAAAGGTGTTGATATAATTGAGTTCAGATTTGACCCAATTTTGAATTGATCTGAATCCAACCCGTTTCATAGACAAGTCAAAAAGATACACTCGAACTAGACCCAATAGCAACCAGAATGATTCGAATCAGGCTTGTTTTGGTAAAAAAAAAAAGAAAAAGAAAAAAAAAGATATTAAATGGATTGTTTTCGGGTCCAAAGCAGGTTCACGGGTCAAACTATACTTAACATAAATAGTAAACATATCAAAACAATTCAACCCGAACTCCACCCGTTTATTAGACAGGCCAACTTGAACCCAGTTTTTTGGAATTTAATTCAAGTCGGTTCATTTATTGGCACCACCGGAACCGAAATAGCTTATCAAGTCATTTATTGACTCCCCTAAATTTCATTCTAATACAGTTTTATATAAAAAGGACAATA
>NW_021527448.1:0-252 GCF_001605985.2 Dendrobium catenatum | reverse complement strand
CTATTAATTCTTAGAATATGATGATAACGATCGTCAAATATTTAGGTTTCCTAAAGAAGACTAATTAAGTTTTGAAAATCAATTTAATTTGAAAATTGATATGGGTTTTAAATCTCCTACATGCGTAAACCCTTATAGTTAATAACATTATAGGATATCAAAATTTTTTATGAATACACTTGATTAAATTTTTTGCTTAGAGATTTTCTAGGAGTGATGTCAAAGAGGTGAAAGTGGAATTTTAAATGAGAT
>NW_021527447.1:0-220 GCF_001605985.2 Dendrobium catenatum | reverse complement strand
TATCATTTTATATCATTGACATCACTCAATTAAGACAAATTCATACATATCACATACAGAAGCGTCAAATTTAATACTTCTTAGTTAGCAGTCAACATTCCTAGCCACAAATCAAGGTAAGCTACATCATTGTCATCATAATTAATGCTCATCATTTCAAATCTTTGTCATGTCTTTATTGACCACTTTCATGGTCAGTAATTATTATCATTGATTGTTA
>NW_021527446.1:0-217 GCF_001605985.2 Dendrobium catenatum | reverse complement strand
GTTAGTGTTTCAATGACATTGAATAAGTAGAATTATTCACAAAAAGTGTTTGGCAGGATTTAGCGTAAATCCAGTTATAAATGCGATACCAAACATCCCCTTATGGTCCAAGGGGAGAGACAGAGGATTTATTCTACCGTGAGATTTGGCAAGCACCTAAATCTCATTTAGTAGGATTTGGCTTAAATCATGAAGCTCTGCGTTCACCCCTATTTGA
>NW_021527445.1:0-460 GCF_001605985.2 Dendrobium catenatum | reverse complement strand
CTGATCACAATCCCACTGGACGACTTCCCATTAGCTCACTGAGAGCCCATAGATTTTTTGATTGAAATTCTAAACACTTTGGGCCATGATGTGACTTAAATGTTTAGAAATTTATCATTATCAATTTTTTTAGATTAAATTAACCATAATTAATGTGGTATGATTGTAAATGTGTAGTTTTAAACTCTAGTAATTAAATATACCCTGATTTGACATTAATTAACAATAAAATAATTAAATGAAAATCAACACTTAATTAATAGCTAATTTTTCCAAAAAAAAAATTCATAAAATGCATAATAAAATTTAATTAACTATAATTAACCTCTACAATAAAAAAAATATAACCAATTTCAATTGAAGTTTAATTAATAATTAATGAATCCTTAAATAAAAATTAATTAATAAATCAATTAAAAATAAAAAAAAACAATTTATTTAATCCAAAAATTTCCCAGAT
>NW_021527444.1:0-206 GCF_001605985.2 Dendrobium catenatum | reverse complement strand
GGCTCAACTGGTTCGACCGTGAACCAGCCAAGTTACCGGTCCGGTCAAATTCGAAAATCGTATTTGCTTCAAACCAGCTCAAACCGGTTTGAACCGCCGGTTCGACCGAAAAACCATTGAACAGATCCCGATTTGGTAGAACCATTCGATTCTATAAATTAGTATAATATATATTTAAAAAATTTGTAAATATATTTAATGCTTAT
>NW_021527443.1:0-310 GCF_001605985.2 Dendrobium catenatum | reverse complement strand
GTCACCTTAGAGATGCCATATGTTATTATCTAGATGAGTACAGCTTGCATGCCACACATCAACGTGTTTCCTTGCATGGACTTCACCGCTTAGCTGCCATTGAATTCTTACTAAAAAAAAAAATCTGTATCAATCTTTACCTCAGATATATGCTAAGCCCTTCCACTCAAGTTTATTTTTTTCCTATTCTCAAGCCCGAATAACTCCCTCAGCTCTCCTGATTTAAAAGCAAGCTTTCTCACGTCCCAGCTCAAGTCAGCAATCCCTCTGTTCCTCTTGCCGCAACCAATTCCCAAATCTCTTAGCCACT
>NW_021527442.1:0-292 GCF_001605985.2 Dendrobium catenatum | reverse complement strand
ATTGTTCATCTTACACAACTACTAAAACTTTTAAACCATCAATTACATAAACTCCAAATTATTGTTCTTACACAGGTACAAACTCAAACTCACAAACTACACAGGGACAGAACAAAGAATCAAACAGAAAACATAAAAAGGAATCATTCTTCCTGAGGTCCCCTACGACGATATGTGTACGGTCGTCGTGCAGCCATCACTTATCTCTTGAAAAATATTTTCAAATGAAGAATGAGCTAACGCTCAGCAGATAACATGCATTCATCTCAAATTCATGACTTAAATAAAAATA
>NW_021527441.1:0-334 GCF_001605985.2 Dendrobium catenatum | reverse complement strand
CGGCGGCCAGGTGGAACTCCAGCTACTATCGGCGGTCGGGCAGTGGTCTAACGAAGGTTAGGCTGCAGTTTGATGACGGCAAGCGGTTGGGTGGAAGTTTGACGACTACATGGAAGTCCAACGACGGTCGGGTGGTGGTTCGACGACGGTAGATGGCCGGGAGGAAGTTCCTCGGCAGTCGGTGGCTGGGCGGTGGTTCGACGATGGTCAAGCTAAAGTTTGACGGCCGTCGGCGGCCTGGTCAAATTCCAGCGGTGATCGGCGTCAGGGCGGTTTTCCGATGAAGGCCGGATTGAAGTCTGTTGACTGTTGGGTGAAATTTTGGCGGCTGTCG
>NW_021527440.1:0-294 GCF_001605985.2 Dendrobium catenatum | reverse complement strand
CTCATTTTTGTATGAGGTCACTAAGGTCCTTCCAAACCCCAGACTAATTCTATATCCCAGGATCTACTCTAGATCTTAAGGTCCTTTCCTAGAGCTAGACCTTAGGATCCATTCTAGAGCCTAGGATTCCCTTAGACCCTAGATCTTAGAACCCCTCTAGATCTTAGGATCAATCTAGACTCAAATCAATCCCTACCCTTGATCAACTCTAACCTCAAATCAATTCCTACCTTTGATCAAATCCAACTTCAATTTATTTCCTACCCTTGATTAATTTGAATCTCAAGCTTCATT
>NW_021527439.1:0-369 GCF_001605985.2 Dendrobium catenatum | reverse complement strand
TCTCCTCAAGGCCTTCTCAGGTCAAGGCAGCAGCAAACAATTTTTCAAAATGTTGAACAATAGCTCTTAAATAGAAGAGCTTCAAAGGAGCTCATTAATTGCAAGTTGCTGACAATATTGTCCAGGCCGATATGGACATCGACCTAGCCGATCAGTTCAAATCTCAAAATATTGGCCAAATCATCGCCCTGAATGCAAACTGGACGATTTAAAATTGGCTTGATAGTCCCGACCGATCAGTTCAAATCAGAGGAAAATTGTCCAGAGCATCACCCTGAATTCGAGCTGGCTGATATTTATCATCTTGAAGCAACCAAGGTTTTTTAGTAGATCATACTGGACGATTCTGAGATCGTCCAGGACGATATG
>NW_021527438.1:0-648 GCF_001605985.2 Dendrobium catenatum | reverse complement strand
CCACTGGTATCAACTTCGCCAAGGGAGAGCAATTCGCCGATTCCGCGATCGACACTCTGCATGACCACTACCCGCTCCCTCTCAACTCCCACGATCCCATGCCCGACTTCACACTTGAAGCCACAGAGAACCCCTTTTATGAAATCGAAGACGAGAAAAAACCTGCTTCTCCAAATCATCCTCTAGCACAAGTCCCTCTACCGCCTTTTGCTCCTGTCGATGCAAGCACCAATTCTTCCAAAGCAGTTCAGAGCTTGTTTCCCTCACAACTCCCGCCAAGGCATTATGCAACTCACTTCTATATTGCACAGAACATACATTACCATCAGTAGATGACAAGATTACATCCATGTTTGCCTTCAGCAATCGGTGTCACACCTTTCTATGCCTCAAAGCAATATAATATAAGTATTGCTTCACTCTCAGATTCATCTATTCTCAGGAATCTGATGCAGCAGGGGAGCCCTCCTAGTAAGAGTCCGGGATTTGTGCAAGAGAAGGTCCAATATTTTTGGCAAATTCTGGTTTATCCACTAAGGAAAAGAATAATGCAACCAATCCATCCACCAATTCTTCATAGAAGAAGACCACTGATGGTAGGAACGAATACAGTGTGAAGCTGGCGAATACCAACATTGGAATTGATGA
>NW_021527437.1:0-288 GCF_001605985.2 Dendrobium catenatum | reverse complement strand
GGGGGCATTCTGGTGTGCAAAAGATATATAGGAGATTGGCAGTAGAATTGTATTGGAAGGAAATGCATAGGGATGTGGAGGAGATGGTGACTAGGTGTGAGGTATGCCATAGAAACAAGTGCATGGCTATAGCTCTAGAAGATTACTTTAACCCCTGGCTCTTCCAGACAAAGTGTGGAAGGAGGTTACCATGGATTTTATAGATAGGCTACCTTGATCTGAGAGGTTTATAGTGATTCTAGTGGTGGTTAACAGGTTGAGCAAATATGCTCATTTCATTCCCTTATG
>NW_021527436.1:0-299 GCF_001605985.2 Dendrobium catenatum | reverse complement strand
GTTTAGAGTCAATGTTGCGTCCGTCGCCAACATTCGCATTCGCTGCCGGCGTCGACGTCCGCTTCCGGCGCCAGCGTCCGCATCCGCTTCCAAGTCGCGAGTTGAGTGCCTTGCAGCCAGCTTCTGCGTCGTCAAGCTCGCTAGTCGAGCGCCTGATTTCATATTCCCGCCGCAATTTCATTTTTCCCGCTGGCGAAACGAGCAGCTCGAGGAGCTGTCGAGTCGATCAACCGGCTGTTCGAGCTCGAGCTCGATAAGCTATCGAGCTCGAAATTGTGTTCGAGCTCGACTCGCGAGCT
>NW_021527435.1:0-212 GCF_001605985.2 Dendrobium catenatum | reverse complement strand
GTTAATATGAATTGGATTGCCCCCCTTCATCCTGATAGTGGGGTGAGAGGTATGGTGAGGTTTTGGTTTAAGCTTAAGAGATTAAAACAAGAGCTGAACTGGTGGAATAGGAATGTCTTTAAGAATATCTTCTCTAATATTATTCAAGCTGAGAATCTTGTTAATTTAACTGAAACCTCTTATAGAAATGATCCCTCTGTGCTTAACTTAGA
>NW_021527434.1:0-274 GCF_001605985.2 Dendrobium catenatum | reverse complement strand
TCTGTCGCCTACTACGGTCCATCCGACCTCCATCACCTGACAACGGTCTTTCAGACCCCAATCTCCTACCGACTACGGTCTTTCAGGCCTTCGTCGCCTACTATGGTCCTTCCGACCTCCATCAACAGACAATGGTCTTTCTGACCCCGGTCTCCTGCTGACTACGGTCCTTCCGACCAGACAAACTTGTATAAATAATTTCTACCATGTAATACATTCTATATGATGTATATTTGTTACATCAATCCAAGGCCTTCTCCTAAGGAAAGGCCTC
>NW_021527433.1:0-460 GCF_001605985.2 Dendrobium catenatum | reverse complement strand
TGCATTCATGTTACAAAACTTGTCTTGGGTGTGAGAGAAAATTCATGAATTTTGGTTAGAGAAATGTTTGGAATTGTTGGTGGCACGTAGTATGATAAATATAAGTTTGTTGGAAGAAATTCTATGTCTATTCTAAATCGTTGGATAAATGAAATGCTTATTTCTATGACTAGTAAATGTTTGTATATTTCATACATGTTTAGAATGAAATCGTCTAAATGCAATCTTTAGAATGTTTCTTTTGTGAAGTTTTAGAATAGAAGTTGTTAGAAAAGGTTATAAGTTTTATATTTGATTTCATGCTAGAAAGATTTGGCTAATTATTTTACATCGAAAGGTTTTATTGAAGATTTTTGTGAATGTTTTGTGATGAGTGCTTTACGATGAGGGGTTTCTATAAAACCTTCTCGTCGGAAAGCTTTTGGTTTTCATACCCCACTCCAAATAAAACGGAGAGGCA
>NW_021527432.1:0-1802 GCF_001605985.2 Dendrobium catenatum | reverse complement strand
ATTGAGTGTACCACCTGTCTAACAACTCATAATTAGGCCTAATATTTGTTAAAAATCTGAAACCCTTAAGGTTAACCCTAGTTTTGAAGGTCAAATTTTGACCCCTTAGTTAACATATATGGATAATCCTTTAAAATCTGTTAACTTCTCCAACCTCTAAAATTATTTTAATAGGTTATTAAAATTCTAAACTAACCCATTAAAATCAGTAATCAATTCCCCTTAATATTAATTTACTGCTGTGATTCCAACCAATTTAAAATAATTTAATTAACCCCAACTACTACTGGGTAACCCAGGCCTACGAGGCTATTAGCTTAGCCCCAAGAAAGGTGAAATAAACTTCACGGCCTAGGTGTGAAACAAAGGTAGCAATCAATTAACTTTTAAAATACATTTGATTAAAATTCCTAATTTATTAATATTTAAAGTTTAACTCAAATCCCCTTTTCTTACGCCTTAACAAACCCAAAACTCTAGACAACTTTGATTAATCATCCAGTTTAGGATTTACCCCAGCCACACGACCTTTTGCACACACTTTAGATGATGTGCTAGGACAACCAACTCTAGATCTAGGTTAGGCCGGTGTTTACTTTACTGCTATGTGCCGGATTTTTCGTAGTTTTCACTGCATGTTGTGGATGAAATTGATTTACTATGTCTGCTTACTTTTCTGCACTTTGTGGATGGATTGATGTGTTTGGCGACTAGATTATCCTTAGGTTAGGTACGATCTGGATGTTCACATAGTTTTCTGCAGATGGCCACGCTCATGCAGGACAGTAAAAGGGGGCTAAATCAATAGAAAATTAGTAATTGTTATAAATGCTTGCACATGTACTTCAGCTGCTAAAGCCCCCAAACAATAAAAAGAGCTTGGCCAGTGTATTTTACCTTCCTTTTTGCACATATATAACTGCTTGGGAATAACTGCTTAGGATAACCCAGCAGGTGAGTCTAGATTTTATTTTTGATATAAATGTAATTTGTATAATTGTTAAGTGTTGTGAAAGTTAATTTTGAGTTGGGATACATAGATCCAAAGTTTGGATTCCAAAGAGGAAAGGATGCTTTTTTGGAAAGTATTCCTTTTTCCATTTGAAAATCCAAATTTGGATTACACTTCTCTTATACCCAAAGAGGAAAGGGTGGCCTTCCCCTTAAAAGGGAAGTGCCCTCTTATCCAATTGGGTATTTCACCACGAAGAATCCAAGAAGTTTGAAGAAAACGAGTCTAAAGAAGAGCAAGATTGAAGACTTAAAGATTGAGAGTATCCCACTCAAAATTACTTGCATCATTACTAGGCTTAGAATCCGGGTTTTTATCAGTGGTGCCCGGCCACTTTACTTTCTGCACAATTCTGGTTTGTAATAAGCAAGACAACTTTGTCTATGGACATTTATTAATTGATTAATATTTGATGTGAGGAGTTGATTGCCTTTAGGATTGCTTGCTTTTCCTAGTTTTTTGTCGAATGTGTACCACTTTTGTTTTCGCCTGGATACGTGAGACTCGTGAGGGTGTGAAAGTTTTATACTCATAACTTTAAATGTCTAAATATTAGTGAGTCTAAATAATATAGAAAGATAACGAATCTAGGGAATTAGCCGGGGATCGACCCTTGAGCTTTCTATGGATGGACACCAGATTGTTAGTTTGGATGCCAGTAAGGAAGTTCCACCGGTGGTTTTGTTGATTGTAGGATCTGCACCTACCTTGCCAGTGATTAGTGATGACCAGAAACAATCTGAGCCATTTGTCGAGCCTCCTACTGAAGTCAAATCTATTTTTGAAGAAG
>NW_021527431.1:0-1226 GCF_001605985.2 Dendrobium catenatum | reverse complement strand
GATCCGAGCTTCAGCCAGTTTACTGCTTCAGGAGACCCCAGTTTTGGTACGTTTTTACTTTGTTTGTACTGTTCTTTTCTTTCTTTAGCTGCTTTCTAACACCCCTTTTTGCTCTGCACAGGTTTCGAGAGGAGTGGGATACTTGTTCACTAGCCACTTCAGGAGACTTTTGTTTCAGGTACAACTTCTCTTTTGTAGCCTTTTACATATATTCTTTATAATTCTTCTTCTTTCTGCTGACTTCTCTTTTGCTTTGTGCAGGTCCTAGAAGTACAGAATACCCGGTCTTTGGAAAGAGAAGAATGTGGACTTCCTCTTCAGGCGTAGTTTAGGAGACATTGTAGTCCTCTGTAAAGGACATTGTACTCTTCTTTTTCTTTCAGCTGATGTACAGTTGTAAAAAGATGATATTTGTAAACTTGTATATGAATTCTGAATGAATAAAATAAAATAATTTTATAAATTCAGTCATTGACGAGCTCTCTTTTTACCGCCCTTCAGACTTCTGTGGTTGTACTCTGAACTGTGCTCCTGGTATTTTAAATATTTATTTGGGGATCTCGGCATGCAGCGTGATATCGACCCAAATAAATATTTAAAATGCCCCCATCTTTAGGGACATTTGTAGATATTATTCGAGATGCTTCTTTTCATAATTTTAGACTAAGTCATGAGATTCTGGTTCTTTCTGTCCTGTGCTTTATGCTGCGGACATTAATGGAGGATCACCTGATTTATCAATAATGATTCTTCAGGGGATTTTTGTACCTTCGGCCCTATGCTTTCTTGCTTTGGCGGGCTTGTTGAAGGAGTAGATGTCGGTGACCCAAAACCTTAGGTTTGTATTAGGTCGATGGCAAAAAGTCATCGGTCCAGAGCTTTGTGCATAACGGACTTGTTGATGACAGAATCCACTTAGTTCAGCCTTGAGCTTTTCATGAACTTTGGGATAATTTTCTTCGGTCCCTTGCTTTGTGCTTTGGCGGACTTGTTGAAGAAAAATTCCTTCGATCCTCGCTTTGTGCTTTACGGATTTGTTGAAGGATTTGCAGGTTCTGGATTCAGTTGATAGTACCGAACCTAGGTAGTATCTTGATCCTTAACCATGTGAGAAGACTTTAATTCTGAATCACTTGAGTTCATCAGATCGGGAGAGCTGGAATTTGATAGCTCTTTGTCCTCTAGTTGCTGAGATGGGGGTTCCTCTACTGCGGCCTTTCTTATAG
>NW_021527430.1:0-484 GCF_001605985.2 Dendrobium catenatum | reverse complement strand
ATGTCATTAACATTAAAAGTGTGCGATGTGGTAAATTCAGCCGGTAGATCGACGACGTATGCATTGTCGTTAATCTTTTTAGTGATTGCAAACGGCCCCCATTTCCTCCGGCTCAGTTTGTATTGAGGACCCGGCGGTAACCTCTCTTTGCGTATGCGCACATACACCAAATCACCTGGCTGAAATAATTGTTCCCTGCGTCGAGTATCCGCCGCTGCTTTGTATGCTTGAGTTGAATTTAAGAGCTTAAGGCGTACGTCGGACAGCATATGGACAAATTGATCCGCGAATACACCCGCAGCTTTGCTTTGGCTCTTAGGGAGGACTGCAACATCAAGTACATTGTTAGGCAACTTAGTGTAGACAATGCTAAATGGACTCATACCGGTCGACCGATTAGCCATTGAATTAAATGCGAACTCTGCTTGGCATAAAATGTCATCCCACAGCTTAGGATGTTCTTGAACAAGGCAACGAAGTAAGT
>NW_021527429.1:0-399 GCF_001605985.2 Dendrobium catenatum | reverse complement strand
TATATATATATATATATATATAATACATAAAATTAATGTTTATTGTTAAAATATTTTATTATTTCAATCTTTATCATCAAAAAATTATCTTGATTGGCACTAGTCTCGAGGCAAAATAAAGTTCGAAACCTTCTAAATTAAATATGGGATCATTTAAACTCCATTTTCAACAAACTTATAGTCGAACTGAATATCTCGAAAAGACAAACCCAACTACATCAAATTCGATTCAATCCGAGCCCAAATGGGTCCAAATCAAAGACCCGAACTACATTTGGAATGCTCAAACCATAAATTGAATGACCAAACTATTTCCAAACGTGACATGCTTATAGTCGAATCGAGAGGCTCGATCAGACAAATCTAACGAGCCTAAGATCTCTAAATTTTGGTATCATT
>NW_021527428.1:0-236 GCF_001605985.2 Dendrobium catenatum | reverse complement strand
TTGATTTCAATTCACCTGATATGAACCTGACCTAATTAGGTAAATAGGTTATAAGCCTACACCCGAACGCAATCCAATGCTATCCCAAACTGACACGACCCTATCGACCCGACCCGCTGACCCGGTTGAGTGCCATAGGCAAGCAAGGGCAAGCGGTCAACCAGGTGAGAGGGTGAGTGGGCAAGTGAAATGACCACAATGGACCAGCGCGAGCTGGATTACAGATTAACCCTGAG
>NW_021527427.1:0-247 GCF_001605985.2 Dendrobium catenatum | reverse complement strand
ATTTTAATTAAAATTCAAATCTTAGTGTTTTGGGATTGATTTTAGAGATATTTTATTTTGGTGTTTAATTAATTATCACCTTTGTTTCACACCGAGGCCGTGAGGTTTATTTCACCCTCCTTGGGGCTGATTTAACAGCCTCGTAGGCCTGGGTTACCCAGTGATAATTAACTTTGTTAGACTATCTTAGTTTGTTATTAAAAGAAAAGAAAAGGGTGAATTAAATCATTTAATAATCAAGTTTTGA
>NW_021527426.1:0-273 GCF_001605985.2 Dendrobium catenatum | reverse complement strand
CGCAATTTTATTACAACCAATAAATGAAATCAATCAGACCAAATAAATATTATTATATTACATTGCATATTCATTAAATTCCAACTCCGAAGAAAGAAAATCCATCAACTTGGTATATTCAGCTCCAGGTTGGCTTGATGGTATGCCGGTTATATATTCCTCACTGAAACATTCAGGCATGCTTGAAAAGTTCATCTGTGTTGAACTAGGTTGTGTTGAAGAAGGTTTATCCATTAGGTTATCCCCCACCAAAGGCTTCTTATCTGTAAGAAA
>NW_021527425.1:0-798 GCF_001605985.2 Dendrobium catenatum | reverse complement strand
ATCTGGGCCGATCAGAGATCGGCCAGGCCGATTAGACACAGGCTATCGGCCCGAGGAGTCAATCCAGACGACCGTTGAAAAAGCAGATCGTCCGGGCCGATTAGGTATATCGTCCAGGATGATGCACAATAATTGATCGTACCGGCTGAACTTAAAATATTTTAAATTCTTGCCACGTGTATCATACAGGACGAACAGTGGATCGGCCCGAACGATGGTCCAATAATGTATCGTCCGGGGCCAAATTTAAAGATTCAAACATGCTGACACGTTGATCATCCGGGATGATCCAGTGAATCGGCCAGGACGATGCATTTAGAATGCATCGGCCAGACAAAATATTCTATCGGCCAGGACTATCATCATGATTGCAACAGAGTTCTATCAGATCATCCAGGATGATGTAGGATCGTCTAGGACGATGAATAGCAGCAAGCACAGAAAAAGTCAGTAGATGGATTTTGAAGAGAATTTGTCATATCGTCCAGGACGATAAAAGTATCGGCCAGGACGATGTGACTAGAAATTTTAACTAAGGAAAAGATGGTGATGATCAAGGCCCTCAAAAGTAAAACAAAAGAAAAACAGTCAAAAAACACAGTAAAAGAAAAGCAAAAAACACAAGGAAAATAAAAAAAATGAATATTTTTGGATTTTAATTTTTCTAATTTTTTTTGTTGTTTTATGGAGGCATCATATAAGAATTTTTCAAAAAGTTAAAATTTTAAAGTTCCAAGAGATCAAGGAGTTTAACAAATCTTAATCAAAAGAAGGTAGAACATCTGATTCTGTTAACCC
>NW_021527424.1:0-237 GCF_001605985.2 Dendrobium catenatum | reverse complement strand
TTTGAGAAAATCATCCATGTTGTTTGGGAAACACATTTGTAGAAGGAAAAAGAAAAGCATTGCAAGGATAATGGGCTTCAAAACTGTCAAAGAATTCAACTACATGGGATTAAAGATGGCATTAAGGAGACTTTCCTATGATGACTTCCAGTTCATCATTGATAAAACAATGAGGTTACGTAGCATATGGGGGAGCAAATTCCTTTCTATAGCTGGTAAAATAACTTTAGTGAAATT
>NW_021527423.1:0-849 GCF_001605985.2 Dendrobium catenatum | reverse complement strand
CCACCTATTTATGCCAGTTGGCATCGCTGTTTTCCCAAATGAAGTGGGCATGATTATGATGATTTTCTGTGCGGGTATCTTGCCTGAAGGATACCCTTAGGGTGTGTTTATTTATTTATATTTGTACTCTGGATGTCATGCATACGTTCTTACACACTTTTCTCCGCAATGCACTTTACCTACATACATGCATTGCATTAGTGGACCTAAGGATCTTTCTTACTCGTGCATTTGTTTCATGCATCATACGATGTTAGAACTATTTCCTTTGCATATTATAGAGTCCTTGATTGAAATCTTTTAAACTATTAATCCTTGATTCCTTAGGATAGAGCCTCCTATCTCGCATACATAGAGGATGATTGGTTGTGCTTAGGATTTTAGCTGGCTTCCCTTTTCAGGCAGGGATATAAGTCCAGATTGCATTTGTTAGGTAATAGATATTAGTATTGTATGTACGATACTACATCTTTTATAGATTTAGGGTCTAAAGGTGAGTGGTACAGGTGTACCACTATACGCCTTATCGATGGGTAAGCCTTTCCTCCTTTCGGAAGCTATAAATCCTGTCCATCCGCGTCACGTAGATGACGCCACCTCCTTCCTTCTCTCGTGCATGTTTGAGTGCAGTGTCTTCTCTTTTTTTCTCCAATTTTTTCTTTTTTAGATCGGTCGAATGTTGACTGAACCACGCATGATCTGATTGAACCTAGTTGGGACCTTCTTTCCCTTTGATTAGGAAAGCCTAGAAACACATTTGCACTAAACCCATTCGAGAAGATAATCTAACATCCCTAATCGAGAGTTTTCTAAGATCAAGGTCTAAGATGTAATTAACTACGGGGGCTT
>NW_021527422.1:0-317 GCF_001605985.2 Dendrobium catenatum | reverse complement strand
AAAAAATTTCATGGGCAGATCTGGTCTCTGAAGCATCTGACCAGGAGAAAGATAATGGTTAAAGAGCCTTTCGTGTTGTGTTTGTGTTGTGTTTTTGTGTTGTGTTTTTGTGTTTTTCCTTTTATTTATTTATTTATTTATTTGTTCTTTGAATTTTTTAAAAAAAATTTTTTCTTTGATCAACACACACATTCACTTTTTTAAAAATGAAAAATCTACTTTCTGTTTTTTGAAATTTTTGGTAGATTTTGTTTGACTTCTCTAATACAGTCAAAGGAATGAAACTCATTATTTTTTTTTCAAATCCTTGTTTTCTA
>NW_021527421.1:0-245 GCF_001605985.2 Dendrobium catenatum | reverse complement strand
GCTGGCTGTTAGCTAAGTATTGTTCTCCTTGGAAGCCTCCTCACTTTTCTGCTTCAAAATTGTGGAAATCGATTTGTTGCACAGCTGGTAGTGTTAAATCCCTTTTCCAGTTTAGAATTTACAATAATTCTCCTATATCTCTAAAGTGGGATCACTGGTGCTTTAACTCTACGTTGGGGAATTTTTGTGGTATGGTGGATAATTTTGATTTACCAGACATCATGTTGAAAAATATTATTTCTATG
>NW_021527420.1:0-324 GCF_001605985.2 Dendrobium catenatum | reverse complement strand
ATCTAGCATATAAACAAACACTAAACATGATATCAGGTCAGCTAGCTGTCAAGTAAAGTAAATATCCAATTATTCCTTTAATTTTTTTTTTATCAACAAATTTTCCCTTAGGATCCTTATCCAACTGAACTGAGAAACTCATAGGTGTACTAACAGGTTTAGCATTGTCTATTTCATACTTTTTGAGGATGTCCTTAACATACTTTGACTGACTAAAAAATGTACCCTCCCTCCTCAATTTTCTTAATGCTAAAGCCTCAAAAAGTAACTTAAATCTCCCATTAGACTCATCTCAAATTCACTACTCATTATTTTAGAATAATC
>NW_021527419.1:0-352 GCF_001605985.2 Dendrobium catenatum | reverse complement strand
TTCCCCCACAAGAACGAAGCTACAATGGCTGCCAAAGGCACTTACAAAGTGCCTTGTCATAGCTTAAATAGAGGAGCTAAAAATGAGCTCATTAATGCAAGTTTCTGACATTATCGTCCAGGATGATAGGCATATCATCCTGGCCGATTAGTTCAAATATATGAGGAAAATTATCTTGAATATCACCCTGAAATGAAGCTGGACGATGTCTAATCATCCCAGACGACCTTGCGATCGGCCTGGACGAAATCCCCATTAACTGCTTTCCAAAACTGCCTGAGAATTTTTGGAAAAATTGACCTGGATCGGCTAGGATGATATTTTAAAGTCCAGGCCGATATACCAGGATGAT
>NW_021527418.1:0-219 GCF_001605985.2 Dendrobium catenatum | reverse complement strand
GCTTAACAACCTAATTACTAGACTCAACAGCACCCTCCAAGTATTGCACTAAAATAAGTATTTCTCCTTTAGCCCCCACAGCTAGGCGGAGAAGCCTTTACAAAATCACTTCCACCTCCACCGTTGCGGAGGAGTTGCCGGGTCCTTTGACACCAAAGAGATCTTCTTCTTTTCTGTACTTGTTTCGAGACAAGCCTTGAATTCGACGGTATTAAGGAG
>NW_021527417.1:0-334 GCF_001605985.2 Dendrobium catenatum | reverse complement strand
TGCATTCCAGCAATGCAACCATTGTTAAATTCAAGATTATGATGGCCATATTAAGATCCTCAAGGTTCCAGTGGTTACAGCTTATTAATGGTCAGTCAAGATATTAAGATCCTCAAGGTTCCAGTGGTTACAGCTTATTAATGGTCAGTCAAGAACAGCTCTTGGACCAAAATTCAGCCTCCCTAACCACCAATAGAGGTTGCAGCCACAGTAACGCTAAGGATGTTTTCGGGCTCCCTAGAGAGGCGAAGGATCCGAACTCGAGAAAGTAGAAGAATGAGCTGATTACTAGTATGTCAATAGTTTAAACATAGTAAACGGTCGGAAAATGTGA
>NW_021527416.1:0-412 GCF_001605985.2 Dendrobium catenatum | reverse complement strand
AGCTCAGGCATGAAAATATATCAGCATAAAGGATAGTGGAATCACAAGAGATTGTTGGTTTCTTATTTATTAGGTTACAAGTTTTCGAGCTTTAAGGTCTGTTTGGGATGGCTGCAACGTCTTATAAAGTTGATTGTGAAATTGCTAAAGGGAAAATAACTTGACTGCTATGGTTGCAATTGTGGTTGTTATTTGAAAAGCAAAGCATCGAGTAAGCTGTCCCAAATAGGCCTGATTCAAAGTATTAATGATACTATTTGTTTTAAGGTGGATATATTGAGAATTGTCTATTTATCATTTTAATAATATAACATAGCTTCTATAAACCTTTAATATAATTTAACATATCCAGCTAAGGCATCTAATAATTCTATGCATCAAAATATTCCACTACATTCATTATCCCAAAATC
>NW_021527415.1:0-2400 GCF_001605985.2 Dendrobium catenatum | reverse complement strand
TCTCTCTCTCTCTCTCTCTGGATCAAAAGGATCAGAGGTCGGGCAAGGCATCGGAGCTATAGGAGTTTGCGAGCTGGATATGGCTTCGACTACTGTAGGGTAGTGGTAAGGTCTTGGAGATCGAGAGGTGCAGCTTGATCTAATGAAAGAAATGTCTAGGGGGCTTCTGGAGGTTTCAAGTTTGGCTTGGGGATTGTGGTCGGCAAGAGCAGAAGGCTGGATAGGGAGATCCTTGGGTTGGAGTCGGAAGCTTACGGGGCTTTCACCTATGGGAAGAAGTGACGGAGAAGAGCCCAGATTTCCTGGGGTTTCATTTGCTTAAGAAGAGCTGAAGGCCTGTCACGCGCTCTGAGAGAGGAGACACGAGAAATGACATTTTGGCGCCATTTGAATAGAGCATGGGTCGCTGATTACAATAAGATTTGAATAGGATTTGGCTATAGGTAATCATTTATTCATATTTTTTATCCTCTTTTCTTTTCTTTTCCTTTAACCGCTGAGGACAACAAAGACAAAGCAACACTAGAAAGATTGTTATGTTTGCTACGAGTTCCAATTGGAACGAAACTTTCAATACTCTACTTCTCACGAAGTAATTGAAGCCGAAATAGGGTCAAAAGGGAAGAAAGATTATTGCATTTGCCACAAACAACATGACTTGACACAAAGAAGCAAAGTTGAAGCAGCCGAAGCTGAAGCAATTTACATGAACATCAAATATACTTGCTACCTAGCTTTGCATGTTTGACATTCGCGCAACTTGTATGTTTTTTATGATTTCAAATATTATTGTTTTAATTATTTCTCCTAACACATTTTGGAAGAATTGTTTTGCTCTTGTGTGTACTAACATTTTAGGAAAATCATACTCTGGATGGTTGAAGACTTCAAATCATGATCAGTTTAGAGTGTATTATAAATTGAAGTCTATATTTTCCATTCTATTAAGTCTGAGAGAGTGAGGTAGTAATTGAGTAACTGAGCACACGTTGGGGGAGAGTTTTAAAATTCATATTTTTAAACTGATCGTACAATACGAACATATTTTGTACGGGACGATCTGATCAATTAGTTTCCCCAATGAGCAATGAAGCGAACGAAAAATGTTAAAAAAAATTCTAAGTAAAAATCATACAGATGATAATTAGGATCGTATCGAGACGATGGCCTCTGGATCCTGCACGAATGAAGATCATACGAAAGATCATTATTGATCGTAGCGGTACGATAGCCTCTGGATCGTGCACGACCGAAGAAGATCGTACAAACGATCATTTATGATTGTACCGAACTATCGATATGATGGCCTCTAGATCCATCACAAACAAATATCATACGAACGATCATTGTTGATCGTACCGGGACGATGGCCTTTGGATTGTGTTTGAATGAAGTTTGTATGGACAATCATTATTGATCGTACCAGGATGATGGCCTCTGATTTGCTTTTGTTTATTTCATCCTGTCTGTTCGTACAAATGATTTTTGACATTTATTCTGTTCATACCTGATGAACACAATTCATACCGGACAATGATCAGGTATGAAGGCAGCTCGTACCGATTCACATTGAGATCATACGCAACAGTTTTTGTACTATTTGTACGTACGAATTACGATCGTAAGGTACGATTGTGGACGCTCAAATTTGAAAAATTCAATTTTCTGGATGGTTTTTTGTACCTTTTCTATAAAAGGTCCAATAAAAACTGACCTTTAATGTTTTTGTCACTTGTTCTTCGTGAATGGTAAAGGTAAATTGAAGAAGAGAGTGAGCGAGAGTATTTGAAGGAGGTTTCTTCCTATTGGAGCGTGAAAGGTTCACTTGGTTACTCAAGGGTAAGGATCTCTGTGTGTGTTTTGTGTTTTATTCACTCTTTTCTCTTATCCTTCTAAATTTCTCGTGTCAAGATCTTTCAAGAAGATCTGGTTCTCTATCGACACTCGAAGAATGTGAACAGCCGAAGTTTCTCTGCCTACAATTGGAGAGTGTGAACAACAGAAGGTTCTCTGCCTACACTTAGCGGTTGTAAAAGGACGAAGGTTCTCTGCCTACACTTGGAGGGTGTAAAAGGACGACGGTTCTCTACCGCACCAGGGATTAGTGGAAGAGATTTTATGAAGGTTTCTCTGCCTAGTTGTGGGGGCAAAAAGAGAGTCACTTTGGTATAGTGCAATACCTAAAGTTGAAGGCTTCAGGAAGTGGATGTAGGTCGTGTATGACCGAACCACAATAAACCTTTGTGTCTTTTTATTTTTACTGCATATAATTTCTGCGTTTTTATTTTTTTATGGTTGAAAAATAGTTTTTAAAACTTGCTACAAATAATCCATCGGTTTCAAAATTTTAAATCCAAGAAGGTTAAAATTTTTAAAATTACCAATTCACCCCCCCCCCCC
>NW_021527414.1:0-412 GCF_001605985.2 Dendrobium catenatum | reverse complement strand
TGTACAATTATTCCCAGTTCTTCAACTGGAAGGTCTCTAATTGTATTTGTGGAGATAGATGGCTGATTCCTCAAGGCTTTGATAGTTATATTACTAATCTTATTCATGCGATTAACATTGAGCCCGTTGATTCTGGACATCTTTGGCTCGGCAAACATAATCCACATTTTGGTAACTTCAAAGCTCTTTTTTATGCTAGCATGGATAAGGTTTCCTGGCATCATCTAGTCTGGCATAAAAACTCGGCCATTCGTTATGCAGTATACACTTGGTTAGCTTTCAAACGTGGCTTAAAAACTGCAGATGCTTTAGCTTCACGTGGTATCTTCACTCAGTCTAGCTGCTGTTTTTGTCACAATACTCCTGAAACCACCACCCACCTGTTCTTTGAATGCGATTTTACTTTTAGCAT
>NW_021527413.1:0-221 GCF_001605985.2 Dendrobium catenatum | reverse complement strand
ATTTATTTACCTAGCTTATGTATTTTTTCTTCAAAAAAATTTTGTAACTCATGTGCTTAAGCAAAGAGCCATAGATTTTCTTTTAATGAATCAAAGTCTATTTCTCATTCTCCTCTCCAACTCATACATGTAGATGTCTAGGGTTCTTCCCTGATTATTTCAAATGATGGTTATTGTTATTATATATTATTTTTAGATGACTATTTTAGATATAATTACTA
>NW_021527412.1:0-1797 GCF_001605985.2 Dendrobium catenatum | reverse complement strand
TGACTGGTAAATGCTCTGGTCATTTCCACGGGTTCACTATGCGCCCCGGAAGGAAAGGTCCAACAGGCGATTTCGCTGCCCGCGGCACCTTAGAGCTGATACTGGATTTCCCAGAACCAACATTTTCACAAACACCTTGAGGGAAACTAGCCCCCATATTCACCTCCGGGGACAACCCCCTCCCCAAGATCACCGTTAGCATCCTCACAGGCGACATCCATCATAGAGACCGGCGACCCAGGCCTCCCAACTGCTGTGTTCAAAACTTCATTACTCCATTCAACAACGTTCGAGCTAATCGCGAGGAAACGAGAATGTCCCGGCATCGCCGCATTGACATCGAACATTTCTTCCTCATCGTCTTCGTCCACCTCAGGCTCGCACTCATCCATCTCTATCAAGGATTTCGCCGGACTGAATGCCGGGTTGAACGACACCCGCAACTCCAGGTTAAGCAAGTCTGCCCTAGACACCTTCTGGGGAGAGCCCTCCACCATGGCTTTTCCAGATCTGGATGGAGTAGTTCCGCTCGACGCATACTGCAGTGAACCCCGAAGGTCACCGCCCCGCGTTTTGACCTCCCAACGACCCTCGACATCAATAGCTGAATAGTGCATTTGCATTACTAAAAGAAACTTAAAAGCTGTTACAAAAAACTAACTCCAGAGCAGAAAAAGAAAAACCCAAAAAATAAACTAAATTCTATCACTTTCCCCCTTTAACAAGTACAACAACAACGAGGGGAAGGTCTTACTAGCCACATCCTGGAAAATAAAATTATCAGCCAACGCCAAATAGGCACAATGATCCGCCGGCCGGTTACTTTCACGGGGAATATGTTGGAAGATAACCTGCTTAAAATTCAAGAGAAAGGAGAGGTCAGGGCCCTCCACCCGGCGATGGACCTCACCGAGCTTATTTCCAAGCGTTTGTAGCCATAGAACCGCATTATAACAATCGCTCTCGATGATAATCCCTTCCACTTCAAACATCCAATCCTCTAGCAGCTTACCGATCACTGCCGCCGCCATCAGTTCCGCCTGCATAGCATCCCAGTGCTCCACCCGACATCCCCGCAGCAAGAATGAGCCCGCCCCCAGTATTCCAGATAACGATGTCAATCCCGACAAGGTTGGACCGCTGCAGCGAAGCATCGACATTAAACTTAAGCCAGCCTGGGGGGGGCACCATAATTTGTAGGAAGGCAGCCCAAGAGGCTGGTTAGTGCTCCATTGCCCCAGAATAGGTGATTTAAATGTTCTCGGCTGCAGTGATAAAACAGTCGCTGCAATGACAGACGGGGTACGATAAGAACGGCCATACCTCATATTATTTCGGGCGCGCCATAGTTGATATATTGCATAACAATAAATCCTCCCAATACAAGGGTTGATGATCATCCCGTTGGCAAGCACCTGTAGCAGCTCCGATAGGGAATTAATATGCGGCATATCAAAACCCCACTTCCGCAGAGTGCTCATAACACATATCAGCTTATCGCAACGGGCAGTGCAGTGGTCCAGCGTCTCGTCCTCCATACACCCCCACGGACACATAGGCGAGTCCGTTAAACCCCTCCGCATCAGCCATACGTTGCACGGGATGGCCCCTTTAAGAACCCGCCACCAAACAAAATTCTCCCGAGGGTGAAGTTTAAGTTTCTCGATCCAACTGTAATTGAAAGCATTGCCCCCGTCCGACATAGCCCTATAAGCCATCGCAACCACCGAGGAGCTGGCCAGGGAGTAATAGAGGGTGGTGCGGTCCACCCCAATGCCCCTATTGATGGGAATGTTC
>NW_021527411.1:0-404 GCF_001605985.2 Dendrobium catenatum | reverse complement strand
CAAGACGATCTCAATGTCTATAAAAGTTTTTTTTATTATTCTAATACAAATGAGCTCAAATAAACTGTGGAAATATAATTAAAATTTTCATGACTCTATTTGAGGAACTAAACAACCTTCGAATCTAATGCCTTTGTGGTGTTGTAAAAAGATAGTTAAAAGCTTGTAGTTTAAGAGAATGATCTTCGAGTCTCTCCTTAATTTAATATTCGGCAACCCCCTGTGCCAACTCTGCAGATTACAAAATGAGATGGAATTCACATATATTACGTAAAATTTTCTCCCTCACCATAAATGCCCAACTTATTTGTTTATCTTCTCACGCACTCCTACACCTTCTCTTATGCTCAAATAGAATAATCTCTTTCTTGATCGTCATCTCATGCATTTACAATTACATAGAT
>NW_021527410.1:0-319 GCF_001605985.2 Dendrobium catenatum | reverse complement strand
CAGAAAATGAGTTGCTCTCTGTAAAATTTTCGTCCAGGACGATCTGGTCTCTGTAAAAATTTTATCCAGATGAACCAATTTTCGTCTAGACGATTAACGGACTTAGAACGATTTTCAGCAGTTTCTAGAACTGACCTAGTAATAACGGTTCGTACCGAATGAATATAGTTCGTACAAGATGATCATCTGTACGAAGACATTCTGTACTCATATACAAATAGGGTCATTTTAAATCGTTTAAGTAAAATTGTCCAGGACGATCCACGATCATACGGGACGATTCACTGCGTACAGAATTGAAAACTTGCAGTTTTTGGGC
>NW_021527409.1:0-292 GCF_001605985.2 Dendrobium catenatum | reverse complement strand
ACAACTTGAAATCATGACTAGAGGTCTGGAATAACCTATTTAGATGATTCAAGAGTTTAAAGTCATTTGGGAATTAATTTAAATTTCAAATTGTTTTGTTTATTCATTTAATTAATTTTCTTTAAATTTTAATTAATCCTTTTTTTTAGTTCCTAAAGGGGATTTTTTCCCTTTAATGAACATTAAATTTAAGGTTGAATGCAATCTATTTCATAATTCATTTAGATTAACTTTTTGATAATTTATTAAAACTTCTTTTTTAATTTTTTTTTTAAGAACTTAATTTATAAAA
>NW_021527408.1:0-367 GCF_001605985.2 Dendrobium catenatum | reverse complement strand
TGATTCAAGAAGAACGGTGGGAGACTGTAGTCTCCAAGAAAACAGTGAAGATGCTGAAGCAGCTTGAGGGTGTTTCGGGTGTGAAGTGGAAGTCTCCCACAGAGCCAGTCATAGATCTTAAAGCACTACCTGTAATACGAGCATCCAATTCTAAGCAACTCCTTAACCAAGCTGGCACTTCGAAGTCTGGGAAGGTGAAATCCTCAAAGAAGAAGACCAATTATAAGAAGCATAGGGAGAAAAAGACAGCAACCCAAAGGGTTATTGATAGTTTAGATGAATACTATCAGACTGTCAGACGCCCCATTAAGCTGGCTGATTTTATGGCAAAACTCAAAATTGAAGAAGAAAAAGAAGCTGATGAAGA
>NW_021527407.1:0-251 GCF_001605985.2 Dendrobium catenatum | reverse complement strand
TTTAGTTCTTCATTTGAAATAATTGGTTATTCAGATTTTGACTTTCCAAGTTGTAGGGTGGATAGAAAGAGCTCTTCTGGAACATGTCAATTTATTGGAAATTCTCTAGTCACTTGGACCACTAGAAAACAAAATTCAGTAGTCCTGTCTACTACAGAAGCTGAATACATTGCATTAGGAAGTTGTGTGACACAAGTTCTTTGGTTGAAGCAATAGTTAATTGATTTAGGATTAACTATATGCACTATTCC
>NW_021527406.1:0-445 GCF_001605985.2 Dendrobium catenatum | reverse complement strand
CTTTCTAAAGAGAAATTTTCATATTGTATTTTATTTATTATTGGTCCAAACATCTATGATATATAGTATGACTCCAAGTTGTTCACAAAGACACTTACTGAGAATTTTTTTAAAAAATATTCAATTAAAGGGAGTGATGCTTCGACATCAAAATTATCTATTTATGCAAGTGTCTAAATATTCTAATGATCAAAATATTAGTCAATTGGACCAAAACATCTGGATTGAAAGTGTTGCTAACTAATATAGTTCACATACTTGAGAGATTATGTTGATTCTTTTAAGCTATGTACTTGGCGTGTAAAAAAATTTACACCTGATCTCTGTCAACTTATACCTTAGTAGATTATCATATAGAGGAAAAATGATTATAAGGTGAATTAGTAATCGCCTCAAAGATACATGAAAAGCAGTTTTGATATGTATTTGTTCAATCTCAAAGTTT
>NW_021527405.1:0-281 GCF_001605985.2 Dendrobium catenatum | reverse complement strand
CTTAAGAAGCATTTGATCATTTAACTGATAATTTATTTTATTAATCAATGCATAGGCCTTTATGTGGGTTTTAACAAAAAAAAAGTGCTTAAAAACGCTATTGGGTAGAGCGAAGTTTGCAAAGGTTTAATAGCTTAGTTCTCTTTTTTGATTTATGTAGGTTAAGGTTGTTAGATAATAAAACCACATCTTAGAAATGTATTTCTCTAGCTTACTTTCGGTCTATATATAGCAATGTATTTGTATCTCTCTGTTGATCATGAAATAAAAATTTCCCTTGT
>NW_021527404.1:0-883 GCF_001605985.2 Dendrobium catenatum | reverse complement strand
TTGGCGGGCAATCATCCGAGGACAGGTAGTAAACCGACAGCAGGCAGAAGTCTGATGTCGGGTAGAAGCACTGAGTCAGATAGAAGATTGACGAAAGTCCATCGACGGGTAGTAGTCTGTCAACAGGTAGTAATTCAACAGCAGGCAGAAGACTGATGAAAGTCCATCGATGGGCAGAAGTCCTATGACGGGTAAAAGTATGACGGCAGGAAGAAGTCCGACGTTGGGTAGAAGTACAACGTCGGGTAGAAGACCGATGAAAGTCGATCGAGGGGCAGAAGTCTGACGTCTGGTAGAAGTAAGACGTCAGGTAGAAATACAGCGTCGGGCAGAAGTCCGACGAAAGTCCATCGAAGGGTGAAAGTTTGATGATGGGTAGAAGTCCTACATCCGATAGAAGTACGACGTCGGGTAGAAGTACGACGTCGGGTAGAAGACCGATGAAAGTCCATCGATGGGCAGAAGTCCGGCGACGGTGGAAGTCTGGTAGAAGTATGGCGTCGGGTAGAAGTACGACGTTAGGTAAAAGGTCGACGAAAGTCCATCGGCAGGCAGAAGTCCGACGATGGGTAGAAGTCTGACTTCCAGTAGAATTATGGCATCAGGTAGAAGTACAACGTCGGTCAGAAGACCAACTAAAGTCCATCGACAGGTAGAAGTCTGATGACGGGTTGTAGTCTGACGGCAGGTAGAAGTCTGACGTTGAGTAGAAGTATTGAGTCGAGTAGAGTACCGATGAAAGTTAATCGACGGGCAGTAGTCTGACGTTAGGTAGTAGTCTGACGGCAGGGAGAAGTCCGACGTTGGGTAGAAGAATAATATTGAGTAGAAGACCGACGAAATTCCATCGATGAGCAGAAGTCCGACGACGATAAAATTCCGA
>NW_021527403.1:0-2760 GCF_001605985.2 Dendrobium catenatum | reverse complement strand
ATGTACGATCAAAACTCAAATCAAATAAAAATCAAATCAAAACTCATCAAAAATCATACAATCATGTAGTTCATTTTATGATATGTCTTTCAATTATACATGATATGTTATGTCATTTAATAATTTAAATAAAATTCTTACCAATAAAACTTTCAGGTTGTTGTTGATCTTCTAGATAATGTAAGTTGTACACACGTGGCATCACTGGAGTAGGTGCAGTATGATGTAGTACAATAATTTCCTTGTGACTACCACTAGTAGCTCTATCATCTGTCATGTTGGTTGATCTTTCACTATATGTTATTGACTATATAGTCCTCTGCCTTCTAGCATGTCTGGATTATCCTACATTAGAATCAATTCTTCCTCCAAATCCCCTCTGAGGGCAGTCTACTACCTTATGTCCCTACTATCCATAGTGAAAAAATCACCACATCAACAAGTAGCACTAACCCGTATGCCGTCGACCACAATGAACACACTCACCCTAGCTTCCATAAGGTGCTATTGATGAAGATCCCCTTGAATCATTATACTTATTTTTCTTGTCATTATCTTTCTCTACTTGGTTTATCTCTGCTCCTCCTCCTGCTGATGTCATATCTGGATCCCACCTTATATCTGGATGATGGTGCTGTTAAATTAATCTCTATCAGTCTGGCCCGCTCCATCAACTAAGAAAATTCTCAAATTCGTAGAGGTACTAGTCGATGTTTTCAACTGTGCTAGGCCTCATGATTTTTTCCCTTTTAAGGGTTTTTCACGTCAAAGTCTTGTGTTCCCTGTGTGTGTGCTGGATATCCGTACAAAGCTAAGATGTATAGTTAAAACTCTATTGCCGCGAATATTCAAGTCCGCAACAATAATAATATTATTATAATTAATTTTTAATTGAAAATTTATATAAATTCTTTTAGGAATTTCAAAAATTACAGAAAAATATTCATAAATTAGCACATTTTATTTAGAAAATTATGGTGAAATCATTTTGCAAAATGGACATATGAAGGTTCCAAAAATCTCACTTGAACAGATACAGACAGGAGCGATTTCTTTAAGAAATTTACAATGCCCAAGATATTTGAAACAAATTAGGAAATTAACAACACATACTATAAATGTTACTTTGCGAAGATAATTTGTGATTTGAACTTTTAATGACTCCTGAAATAATTATTGATTCTTCTTAGTAAATTTTTTTTTTGAAAAACCTTCAGGCTTTCACACAAACTTCATCCAAAATTTAATCCTACGAACTCGAATCATATTTTTTTAGCCTGACTCTTGTGATGGCATTATTCTTTGAACATTCCCTCCCAATCCGCACCTTCAAAAAAATTCCACTTATGTTTTACAATAATGGAATGAAATATAAATAATTAAATAATTCTCATTATTAAAAGAGTTCAATTATATGAAAATTTTATCTATAAAAATTATAAATTCTAGTCATATTATTTATAAATTTATCTTATTATACTAATTTATTCTTTGCAGATCAAAAGTTCTTTGGGTTGGTCGTTTATAGGTTGAAATAATAAATATTTTAATGTCCACACTTTCCACTTTTATTTGCCTCTTTATTTGATTTTTCAAAGGGGGCCTAACTATGATTGCTGCCTTTGTCTAATACCCTTACGATTTATTTCCTCCCTTAGAGCTTAGGCTTCCTTGTATTATTATTTTTTTTCTTTTTGGGTTATTTAGATCCATTTAAGACAAATTCATACACATAATACATACATAAAAGATTATAACCCAAAACTTTTATTGGAAGCCTATTGCTCTCAACTAGGAACAATTATTTGGTTCGGTAACTACGCTCTCTCGTTCGGCACCAATATTTTAGCGACACGTAGCAAATATAAGAAAAGCCGCCGACCCGACCCGCCGGTTTTTTGGGTCTCGGTACATGCATTTTAATTCCTTTAAAACCGAACAACATCCATCAGCTTTTTGGGATATATTTCAAATATCTAGCAAAATACGAGTTGTTACCAGTTTTTCTAGCAATACCGAGCAAATACTAGCCTGAATACCGAGCAACATTACCTAGGCATACGAGCAATCTGAGCAAATACTGAGTATGTACCGAGTTGTACGGAGTTGTACCTAGTTTTTTTCTAGCAATACCGAGCAAATACCTAGCAATACCTAGCAATTCCCTAGCCATACGAGCAATCCTGAGCAAATACTGAGGTTGTTACGGAGTACCGAGTACCGGTACCGAGTTACCGAGTTTTTTCTAGCAATACGAGCAAATAACTGAGTTGTACGCGATGCAAATCCCTAGCAATACAAGCAAATCTCTGAGCAATACTGAGTTGTAACCTAGGATTTTTTCTAGCCAATACCGAGCAAATACCTAGCCACTACCGAGCAAATTCCCTAGCCAATACCCAAGCAACTCCTTGAGCAAATCTGAGTTGTACCGAGTTTGTACCTAGATTTTTTAGCAATAACCGAGCAAATACCTAGCACTACGAGCAAAATCCCTATCAATACCGAGCAAATCTCTGAGCAAATATGGTTTACCTAGTTTTTTCTTAGGCAAATCCTGAGCAAATCCCGAGCAAAATCCTGAGCAAAAAAATAAAGCCATTTCCGGGTTCCGCTCCGGGTCAAGTCGTCGCGGCCGCCGCGGTAAAGAGTTAAGAACACGTGGCGATATGTTATTGGCGGCCCGAACGTACCTCTACGTCAGGTCAGAGGATCGTAAATAATTGTTCCTCAACTAGGACGGTGTCAAATTGGACCCGA
>NW_021527402.1:0-207 GCF_001605985.2 Dendrobium catenatum | reverse complement strand
TTTAACGACGAGAGGTGGGGCGAAGTGAGTGAGGCGACGTCGACGTGCGAAGTGCGGGATGTTCGCGATTTGGGCGGCGACGACGTGTGGGCAGGTAGATTTTTTATTTCATTTTTTTTAAACCATATACAGGTCAACATAGGTTAAGTTGAGTGGTGGCTGGTTTGAGTTTTGAAATGGGTTTTAGATGAGTCGGTTGGGTCCTAT
>NW_021527401.1:0-328 GCF_001605985.2 Dendrobium catenatum | reverse complement strand
CTATTAACAAGAATAAGAGCAGCTTTATTGCTAGTAAATCTATCAACAGAGATAGAATCTTGGCTATTCAAAGAATTTGTGGCTTTAAACATAAAACTTTACCCATTAAATATTTGGGTACTCCTATTTACAAAGGAAAAAAGAGAAGTAACCTTTTTGAAGATATTTTTACTGGCTTCCAAAAGAAATTAAATAACTGGTCCTCTATTTTTTTGTCGTTTGGTGGTAGATTAACTCTTATTAAATCTGTGTTGAATTCTATTCCTATTTACTTACTTCACACTCTTCAATCTTCTGCTGCTATTTGTCTTAGAATTGAAAGATTAAT
>NW_021527400.1:0-464 GCF_001605985.2 Dendrobium catenatum | reverse complement strand
AGACTTGACCAACCAAAAACAGAAAAGCACAGTATATATTTTTTGTGCCAAATGAATTTAGCCCACGAACATCTGGGGATATCTTTGTAGAAGTCTGAAATATACTCCCTAAAGGAGCCCTTAGTTAGATTTCCCCATACAAGATAGTCTACGTAGTTGTCAAAGATTGGGGTGTTAAGAATGGCATTAACAATATTAAGGGGGAGAGAATCAGGGACATTCTAGGAGCTTCCTGAAATAAAGTCTTTGACAGTAGTTGTCGAGTGAATAGCAGAACATGTAGAAATGTCATCTTGAGGACACCAATGATCCCATAAAAATGAAATAAAAGCATGCGGGGTTACTCTAAATCGAACAGATGGCTTAATACTGGCAGCAGTTTTATAAACGACCTTCTAAAAGGCAGAGGCAAAAGTTGTGATGGTTTGCCATGGGGAAGTGTATATGGCTTGCAGCCATTTAGA
>NW_021527399.1:0-225 GCF_001605985.2 Dendrobium catenatum | reverse complement strand
TGGGGCGGGGGATTTTGAGCCATTAAGGCAAGTTCATGCACATATCATATACGTAAGCTTTAAATTCAAAACCTCTTAATCAGTTGACAAAAATCATAACCAACAGATCAAAATGAGTTACATAATTATTATTTTATCAACCATATTTTTCTCTTCCAAGCTGCCAAATTACCCCTTGAAAGGAGAAATGTATTTATAGAAATTATATTTACTCTGGTCTCATGA
>NW_021527398.1:0-281 GCF_001605985.2 Dendrobium catenatum | reverse complement strand
TTAGTAAAAATACAAGATTCTTCTCAAGTTTTTCCCAGATTTTTCTCTGTTTTCGCTGTTTTTCTGCTGTGAGCAGCAGTTTTTGCTTGGATAATTGCTAGAAAGTGAATAGGAAATACTTGAAATCAAGCATTTCCTATCAGTGTACTAATTACAATAAAATCCCTCTTTACACCAATTTTTTCATTGCACTAAATATAAAAAAGAAATCCTGAAATCCTTTACTTTTCACCCATAATACTACCATATCAAATAACCCCTGAATTTGTTCCAAATTTTGT
>NW_021527397.1:0-351 GCF_001605985.2 Dendrobium catenatum | reverse complement strand
ATTCTGCTTTTGTATGTAGATGACATGCTGATTTCATGGTTATATATGAAGAATGTAAGATATCTGAAGGAGCAGTTATTAAAGGAGTTTTGAAATAAAAAAATTAGGATCTAATAGAAAATCTTGGTATGAGAATTTGCAGGGAAAGAAGTGCAAGTATACTGAAGTTGTCTCAAATTGAATATGTTGAAAATGTGCTGAAACGATTCAACATGAGTGATGCAAAGCTAATTTGCACTCCCTTGGATAGTCATTTTCATCGAAGGAACAATCACGTAAATCTAAAACAGAGGAAGAACAAATGAAGAGGATTACATATACTTCAATAGTTGGAAGTTTGAGGTATTCTAT
>NW_021527396.1:0-221 GCF_001605985.2 Dendrobium catenatum | reverse complement strand
AATAAAAAATATTACCTATATGCAGCATCATTAGACTAAAACCCAATAAATGCGAAGCCCCTACAGATAGGATCTCTGGTCTTTCTATTTCCAGTAACAGCAGGGTTTATAGAAATAATGCCAGGAAATCCTTTGAAAGCCTTCCACAAATCTCTGTCAACATTCTTTTTCTTCGGAAGATTCTACACACGTACTTCTGTATCAGTTTTTATGACCTCAGT
>NW_021527395.1:0-419 GCF_001605985.2 Dendrobium catenatum | reverse complement strand
AAAATGTGTTACTTATAGAAGGCTTAAAACATAATTTATTATGTATTCGTCAGCTATGTGATAAAGGGTATAGTGTAAAATTTTTTCTCACTAGTTGCATAATAAGTCTAAATAGAAATGATGTTTTGCATGGAATTAGGATAAAAAATTTTTATATGCTAGAATTGAATTGTATTAAAACTACTAATGTTTTTTTTTAATAATTTTTTATGAATCTTGGTTATGGCATAGGAGACTTTGTCACACTAGCATGAAAAACCTTAGCAAAATTACCCATAAGGATTTAGGTAGAGGTATACCAAAACTAGACTTTACTAAGGATCACCTTTTGTAAAGCATGTAAATTAGCAAAATAGTTGAAGTCCTCATTTCATTGCAATAAGGATCTTAGAACTAGTAAATCTTTGGAGATTTTATAT
>NW_021527394.1:0-284 GCF_001605985.2 Dendrobium catenatum | reverse complement strand
AAGAAATTAAAAGAAAAACTCAACTTGTGTTGACCCCTCCTTTGTCTACATCAGACTCCCCTACTTGAAGAACTCATCTCCCGATGAGTTGGCTTTTGTTTTTTCATTTTTTGACTTAATAAAAAAAAAAGACAACAGAAAATCAACCTAGACTTAGACTCACAACTTGACTTGACTACAAAACTTTGACAAGACTTGACTACAAAACTTTGACAAGACTTGACTTGACAAAAACAAGACTTGACACACCTCAAACCAAAACCTAAGACTTTCTAAAACTTGCT
>NW_021527393.1:0-461 GCF_001605985.2 Dendrobium catenatum | reverse complement strand
GATGTAATACAATTAAATTTTCAAAAAATTATTTCAAATAATCCCTGGTAATCTAGCAATTTTTTAAAGTTGTGTAATTATGTTCAATTGTTGTATATTTTGCCTACAAATAAAGTTTTTTGTGCACTTTCCTGCTTGAATTATGTGATTTTAGGAGATTTGATGTTGGAGGAAGTTCCATTGTGTGGAATACATAGGGAGTCATAAGGGTTTATTATGAATATTTGATTTGTGCTAAGCTTTCAGGAATTATAGTGGCTTATTTTTTGATATGCTATTACATGGAATCAAAGGGGCTTGAATTTTGATTTCCATTTTGAATGGGATGTATAAGGGCATGAGAAAAACTTATTACTTTCTACTTTGATATATAAAGTACTTATTTATTTACATTCATTACAAAGTTTATTATATTTCAGTTATCTGTAAGTATTATTCTACTTAGTTTGCTTATTATAAAA
>NW_021527392.1:0-375 GCF_001605985.2 Dendrobium catenatum | reverse complement strand
TAGGACACATAGCACACACTTGCACCATTCACCATAACTCACATTGGGTCTGGAGACCCAAGTTACATAATCTACATCATGCATTGCATTCTACTTTCCATAAGAAGGAACCTAAATATGTTTGGGTTTCTAAATCTGACATTTGATAATTTTGCAGGCAAGCTCTCACAAAAGGCCTCGTGAGAGCATGTGGTATCTAGACAACGGATGCTCTCGACATATGACTGGCAATGCCAATCAATTCATATTACTGGAGTCCAGGACAGTAGGCAAGGTGACTCTTGGAGATAAAACCACCAGGAAGGTGGTAGGCTCAGGTATAATTGGTAATTTCAAGAACCTTTTGATTGAAAATGTTTTTCTTATAGATATACT
>NW_021527391.1:0-240 GCF_001605985.2 Dendrobium catenatum | reverse complement strand
CATATTTGGTTCCTCATTCAATACACTAACCCGAGGCCGACCCAAGTCTTCCACAACACCTAAAACAGGCGAACCATCAGAAAAAGTCTCAGCATTAACAGGAACAGAAACCAAATCCGGCACCAATACAATAGCCGAAAAATCCTCAACCACAGCCGTAGGGCCAGCACCGTCAAGCACACACGAAGGGATAAAAGGAATAGCATCCGGAGACAACAGAGTATCAGCAGCAGTGACACC
>NW_021527390.1:0-304 GCF_001605985.2 Dendrobium catenatum | reverse complement strand
AGATTATCAGAATCTGATTGAAAATTTTGATAGACTACAGACTCATGTTGATCAAAGATTTGATCAACTTGATGCTCAACTTATGCAGCAACAACAAGACATTGGTAGCATCAAAAATGAAGTACATTAAATCAATACCAATGTAATGTTGATGGCCTCCTACTTCAACCTTTTTGGTGACATTCCTCCTCCTCCTCTAGAAGAATAGGGAATGAGAGATAAATTTCTTTATGTTTGTTGTACTCATATTTTGTTTTAAATGTTTTATTGTGTTAGTGTTTATTTTTAGTGTTTGTTTTAGTTT
>NW_021527389.1:0-291 GCF_001605985.2 Dendrobium catenatum | reverse complement strand
AAAGCCCTTGGTTCAGCTCATGTGAAGAGGGACCAGTTGAAGTCAATTTCACCAGCTTCGGCCACCGCTAGCCACCAGTCAGGTTTAGCTGAGCTGGAATGGTGTCTACAGGTCTGTTGAACTCAATTGGGCATGATCATATCTAATCATGGAAGATGTCTTGGGTTAGATATATTTGGGGAAGTTTGGGTTAGCTTAGGCCTAGACTTAGGTCAAGCCAGGGGCTGGGCTGACCATGGAAGATGCATAAGAGTCAGGGCTACTCAATGCAAGAGCGATTTGGGCTTAGTG
>NW_021527388.1:0-302 GCF_001605985.2 Dendrobium catenatum | reverse complement strand
TTTGTGTTTAGAGTTTAGGGTTTTGGGCATATTTTACGGTTTAAGATTTAGGGTTTAGGATTAAGGTTTTAGATTTATGATTTAAGTTTTGGAATTTTATGTTTAAGGTCTTAGTTTAATTTTTATATTATTTCGATTAGGTTTTATGATATAGAGTACAAGGTTTTAGTACATAGGGTTTAGGGTTTTAGGTTTAGATTTTTTTTTTCTTATATTTAGAGTTTAGGGTTTAAGGTCAGGGTGTAGGAGCTAGGGTTTAGGGTTAATGTTTAGGATTTAGGATTTTCGTTGAGGGTTTAGGG
>NW_021527387.1:0-279 GCF_001605985.2 Dendrobium catenatum | reverse complement strand
TGCTTTCTCTTCCTTTCCTCTATTCCTTCTATTCCTTGCTTCCTTGCTTCCTCGCTTCCTCCACCCTCAAATGAAAAATGAGAGGTATATTTATAATTTTTTTGGGAGTGAAATAACCAATGAATAGAAAGAAGATAAAGGACATGTTGAGAGTATTTCGAATGGACGGTCAATATCAACTCCTTTGAACTTGGACTATTTATCGAGTATTTAAGTGTCTTAATTATGTCAGAATTTAGTGACCATGGGCTCATTTAGGGCTGCAAACGAACCGAGCCG
>NW_021527386.1:0-369 GCF_001605985.2 Dendrobium catenatum | reverse complement strand
CGCATATGCCGGCACTAGGATAAAAGGTAACGAAAGGCCACCTCAGCCCGGTGTATGTGCCTGTGGCAGAGTCTCTACTTGGCGCATATGCCTTTAGTAGAATAAATACAAAACACTCAACACAATCATCTGGCGCATATGTCAGCAATGATGTGAAGAGGAAACAGTGGTGAGGAATGTCTCCCAGGGACTCTGTCGGGCTCTCTCAAATAGAAACCTAATATCCACCCGACGCATATGCCGGCACTAGGATAAAAGGTAACGAAAGGTCACCTCTGCCCGGTATATGTGCCGGTGGCAGACTCTCTACTTGTTGCATATGCCTGTAGTATAATAAAGACAAAACACTCAACACAATCATCTGGCGCA
>NW_021527385.1:0-3772 GCF_001605985.2 Dendrobium catenatum | reverse complement strand
AAAGAAAGGAGTGGAATGTTAATGCATAGCATACCGTAAATACAGAGACGTCCCGTCGAGAACTCCGATTTATTATATTTCCCGGATGAATTGTATAGTTGGAGTGATCCGAATGGACGGCCCCTGATACACCGCGATATCGAACATCCTTCGATCATTCATTCGCACCGTTCCTCACGCTCAATTACCTTCCCTGGCACTTTTCCATTTGAAGGCTTAATGATTTCGGAATTTGATGGGATCTTCCATTTGGCCCCCAAAGGTTGCCTCGTTGGGATTCGTCCCCTTGTCTGTAGACGCCTTCCCTAAGCGTTTGCCGTATACGCACGCATAACAGCTTCGCTCAAACACCGTCAGGGCTTTCCCATTAGGCCCGGACCCTTTGTTTTCACCTACCACTGTCAATCAACATTTCTTCGAACCGGTTTAACGTTTGAACCTCCCAACAGCGCTTTGAACCCATGATTCGGACTCATTTGGGCTCGGATTGGATTGATCTTGGTGTCGTTGGGTTCGTATTTCCAAGACGCTCGGTTTGACTATAAGATTGCTGAAATCGGAGTTCATATGCTCCTGAAATTATTTTCGGAAGTTTCCAATTTGATTTTGCATCAAGATTAGTGCCCGATCAAGATAATTTTTTGAGGATGTATCAAACACAATACCTAAATTTAATGTGAGTATTCATATCCTTATATTATGATAACTATATTGCTTCTTATAATTGCATTTAATTATTATTGTAAAAGATTTATACTCGTGTGAGTAAATGTTATAAAAAAGGAAAAAGAAAATGAAAAATGATTACCTTCATTTATACTATTCTAGACGGCGACTTTTGTGGTTTTTGATAAATATACGAAATATACATAATATTGATGAATATGTTTACATGTTTAATTAGAATTATCTACTATTTTAAAATTAAGCATACATATTATTCTCGATGTCTTATGTTATTGTAATATAGAATATGAAATTACTCACTGAGTACTTTTTAACTCACTTTTATTTTTTAATAACATTCATATGTATTATTTGATTAACTTACAATGAGTAGAAGAGAATATAATGTATATCGTTTGCCGGATGCTCATAGAGAAAGGTATTTATATCATTTTATGTTTTATAGCTACAATGCTCTAATGAAAATTTTGAAACTAATTTATTTTAATTTATTTTATTAAATTTGGGTTATTATAACTGTTGCGGGCTAGAAAATACGCGGCGATAGAGGTTTAATTCTGTGTCTTAGCGTTGAACGGATAACTAGCTCGCAAACAGAGAACACAAGATTTTTAACGTGGAAAACCCTTGAAAAGGGAAAAAACCTAGCCCAATTAAAAATGATTCCACTAGAACTTTGCAGTCGCAGTTACAAATGGTGAACTCACCTCCAGGGGTGTTCATATTACACTGGTTACTATCCAAAAAGGAGTCGGTGAGTAGATCCAGTAATTCCCCCCACTTGGAAGATCGGTGTGATGTCGCATAGTCTGGGCGTGAAGCTGAGAGCGTGGGGTCTGAATATCGGGCCATTTGGAGGACGTTGGCGTCCTTCATGCAGGACGTCGGGCCTTTATGTCCAGAGACGTCGGGTTCTTCAGCAGGACGTGCTGGGTTCAGTCAAGGACGTCCCGGTCCTGTATAACAGACGTTCGGGTCTTCAGCAGACGGCGGACTTTTCAAGCCAGGACGTTCGCCGTTCTCAGCAGGGCGATGCGGGCTTAAGCGGCGATTCGTCGGCCCGTCTTCTAGCAGTACGTCGGTCTTCAGCAGGACGCGGACCTTAAGCAGGACGTCGCGGCCTTAAGCAGGACGTTCTGGTTCCTCAGCAGTTACGTGGTCTTATCAGCCAGGACGTCGAGCCTTAAAGCAGACGTTCGGTCTCAGCGACTGGACGTCGGGTCCTTAGGCAGAACTCGGGCCTTAGGTCAGGACATCCGGTCTTTTCAGCAGGACGCTGGTCTTCCGCAGTGGATCAACGATATACTCCGGCGTGCTTTCGGTGGGTCCCGCGAGTTCCTAACGGTGTCCGGCGAGACTCCTCGGGTGGTCCCATGGTGCGATCCGGCGAACTCCTGCGGTGTCCGGTTTGAGTGGGCCGGCAGAACTCCTGCGGCTTCCACAATATGTTTCTCCTTCGCCCAGTACTTATTTGTCCGGGCGCGGGTCATTCGCTTTCAGAATATACACAACTAATGTGGCGTCTGTTCGAGACAGGAGTTAGATATGAGTGAAGTCAAAGATGAGCAAAAATCTACAAGGGTACGACCCAGATCACAATCCAGAGTATCAGAGCTGAGATAAAAATGCAGTATGGATGCGTCGGAATTCTACAAACATAAATAAGCAAGACATCGCAAGAACCACAACAAATAGAAAACTAGGAAACACACTAACAGCCACTCCTAATGTCTCAGCGCGGCCACCGACCGGACCACTCGCAGAGTCTCGGCCGGAAACAAACCACCTAACCGAGACCACCGCAGGAGGTCTCGTCCCGGTACCACCGTAGGTAACCATCGATCCGGACCACGACCGAAACCTGCCGTAGTTTCTTAAGTGGCGACCACTGCGGAAGAGCGCGCGGAGTCCTTTTGAAGACCGTATGTCCAGCCTTGTTATAATGCCCGACGATTCTGCCTAAGGCCCGACGTCCTACCATCGTGAGAACAGACCTCGAACACACACCACTCGACAGTCTCTCGCTTAGGTGCTCGACGTACTCTAGCTGAAGACCGCACGTACTCTGCTGAAGAACCCGACGTCCTGCTTAAGCCCGACGTCCTGCTTAAGTCCGAACGTACCTGCTGAAGATCCGACGTCCTGCTGAAGACCCGACGTCCCAACTTAAAAGGCCCGACGCCCTGCTGAAAGAAGCCCGACTACCGGCTGAAGCCCGACGCCTGCTGAAGACCCACGTCCTGTTTAAGCCCGACGTCCTGCCTGAAGAACCCGACGTCCTGCTGAAGACACACGCGTCTCTGCTAAGGCCCATACGTCCTGCTGAAGGATACCCAACTCCTCAAAGGCACAGATATTCAGACACCACCACGCTCAGCTCTAACGCCCCGGACTATCGACATTAACCGAATCTTCCAAGTGATAACTAGGTTCTAACCCGACTCCTTCTTTGATTACAGTGAATAACCAAGTTATATCTGAACACCCTGTTAGAGGCATTCTATACCAATTTTGGAACCGACTCAAAAGTTCTAGTGAGTATCATCTTTTTTAAATTGGGCTAGGTTTTTCCCTTTTCAAGGGTTTTCCACGCGTATAAAAATCATTGTGTTCTCTGTTTGCAGCTAGTTTATCTTTTCAACGCTAAGACACTGAATTAAACCTCCTTATCGCCGTCGTATTTCTAAGCCCCGCTAAACAGTATAAATAACCAAATTAATAAATAAATTAAAATAAATTAGTTTTCAAAATTTCATAGAGCATATGTAGCTTATAAAACATTAAAAAAGGATATAACATACCTTTCTCTCATGAGCATCCGACAAACGAATCATGCTATACATATATATTACTCTTTTCTACTTCCAATCTGTAAGTTAATCCAAAAATACATATGAATGTTTATTAAAAATAATAAAAGTGAGTTAAAAGTAACTCAGTGAGTAATTATCATACATTTATAATACAGGATAACATAAGACATCGAGAATAACATGTATGCTTAATTTTAAGATAGTAAAAGATAATTGATAATAAACATTTAAAAATATTTCATTCAATAGTATATATATTTCATATATTTATC
>NW_021527384.1:0-203 GCF_001605985.2 Dendrobium catenatum | reverse complement strand
CCGTCTAACTTAAACAAAGTGATTGGATCAATTCCAAGTTAATTTCAGATTATTTGGGCCGACCCAAACTCAACCTAAATAATAATCAAATCTATAATTTAGACTCAATCAGTAATCTGTCAACTCAAACTCGACCAGAATAAAAATATGGTTAACTCTATACATAATTTTTTTAGTAGTTTTCAAGTTAGGTTGTCGGTCAC
>NW_021527383.1:0-573 GCF_001605985.2 Dendrobium catenatum | reverse complement strand
GATCCTCCCTGTGAAATTTCGTCGAGGTTCGCCGGCGAGATCACTCGGATCACGCCGGAGAAGGTTCACGTCCTCGGATAAGAGCGGAGGTTGAAGACGAAATCTCAGCCGTTGATTCCGATCAACGGCTCTGATTAGATCCCGCTGTTTCGGAGCACGTCTGATCCCAGCCGTCCGATCCGCCATCCGACGGCTGTGGTTAATCTGACCATTGGGTGCACCAAACCCAGACCCACTCCCCACCTCAAGCCCAGGGTCTAACCTGACATGGGTTGAGCCCAAATCGACCCGAACCAAGCAAGATTTGATCAACCCGAGCCATCTTTGAATCCAGATCAAATTTGACCCAATTGCCACTTGCATTGGGTGCACCAGACCCAGGCCTGCCTCCCATACCGAGCCCAAGGTCTGACTTGACTTGGGTCGAGCTTAATTTGACTCAAACCAAGCAGGTTTGAGCCCATCCGAGCCACCGGATTGATCCCAGCTTCCCCAGGCCAATTTGGCTCCACTCCCAGCTCCAGTGTGTCTCCATTGACCTTCCCTGGTCAACCCGACCCAGACCATGGCCGG
>NW_021527382.1:0-288 GCF_001605985.2 Dendrobium catenatum | reverse complement strand
AAGATCCGGTTCTCTGCTGACACTTGGAGGGTGTGAACAGCCAAAGGGTTCTCTGCCCGCACTTGGAGGGTGTGAAAAGATGACGGTACTCTGCCAACACTGGTGATAGTGTGAAAGGATGACGATACTCTGCCAACACTGGTGATAGTGTGAAAGGACGACAGTACTCTGCCAACACTTGGGATAGTGTGAAAGGACGATGGTACTCTGCCAACACTGGTGATAGTGTGAAAGGACGACGGTACTCTGCAAACACTTGGGATAGTGTGAAAGGATGAACGGTTCTCT
>NW_021527381.1:0-283 GCF_001605985.2 Dendrobium catenatum | reverse complement strand
AGCAATCTAAGAAGCATGTTATCCCTTTTTTAGATTTAAACTTGAACGATCCATCTGATTCATCCTCAGAGATGAAAATTTTAGTTAAAAAAATTGGGAATTCAAATGATAAAAATTGATATTATTTAGATTAACATTCATCATTCTAGTTCTAAATGTTGATGTTGACAATAATTAGGTAAGCGAGGAGGGGGGTCTCATTCCCCTAGTTGCTTCTATTTTTTGCATTGGAGATGCAAGTAGTCTCTTGATGGTTGTTTGGCCTTTGTAGTCGAGCCGTCAA
>NW_021527380.1:0-206 GCF_001605985.2 Dendrobium catenatum | reverse complement strand
GGCTTGTAACCTGCGTTCATCAAGTGCGTCGAGCTCCTTCATTCTGAGGCGGGCATTTTGCTCTTGAGTGAGATCATTCTGAATTGCTACTCGAAGTGACGGTAGTTCAATCTCTAATGGTAATACGGCTTCAACACCGAATACCAATGAATAAGGAGTGGCTTTGGTTGGCGTCTTATAGGTTGTACGATACGCCCACAGTGCCT
>NW_021527379.1:0-298 GCF_001605985.2 Dendrobium catenatum | reverse complement strand
AGAGAGAGAGAGAGAGAGAGAGAGATTTTACAAGTAAACCACTCACAAGATTAAAAGAATGCCATAATTAATAAAAAAATAATACAATGAAAGTTCTAAATTAACTTATGTTTACTTGGTCGTTAGTTTTTACTTGTAGTTTAATCCATCAAAGATTAAGGCTTCATTTGGAATGACTTTTTTAATTCTTGTTAAAACATTTTTTTAGTATAAAAATTTTATCAATTGGGTTGTACTATTGCCTCAAACCTCAATTTATGTGGGGGGATGTTACTTTTTGAATTTTTTTGGGTGTTCT
>NW_021527378.1:0-213 GCF_001605985.2 Dendrobium catenatum | reverse complement strand
GTAAATAGGTAACTTTAGGTGTTTAATAGGTAAATATAGCAGTTTTAAGTGTTATACATGTAAAAACCCCTATTATTAAAAATTAATAAAATGGGCTTAAGGCTGATCCTAGATGTAACCCAACCGAAATAGGGAAATACTTGTTCAAACCACCTTGTGTTTGAACACAAGTAATAACTCCTGTATACATATCTTTAATGATTTGAATATAAG
>NW_021527377.1:0-439 GCF_001605985.2 Dendrobium catenatum | reverse complement strand
ATTACTCCTCTTTCACATTAAAAATAAAATACTTCTTTCTCCAGGCAATCAAATCTGACCTTCTTCTTCCAACATTCAATAGTTGCAATGTACTTGATTAACCAATCCATTCCCAGAATTATATCAAATTCTACTAATGGGAGTACTATCAGATCTGATTGAAAATTTCTACCAGCTATTTCAAAATTAACTGAACATGTTGTACTGGCATTCAAATAATTACCCGCAGGTAATCTAACATGCAATCCAGGAGTAAAAGATGATAGGTTCCATGTACACTTTCTTACAAAATATTTCAGCTATGAAGGAATGCGATGCCCCAGAATTAAAAAGTACTTTAGTAGGTAAATCTGAAATAGTTAAAGTACATGTTACCACCTCAGAAGAGTCTTTGGCCTCTTAGGAAGATAAAGCAAAAACTCTAGCTGGTGCTGATCTT
>NW_021527376.1:0-552 GCF_001605985.2 Dendrobium catenatum | reverse complement strand
ATCCAACGAGCCCAAGATCGCCAAATTATGATATCACCAAGACATTTAAATGCCCAATATACAGTCCACGATCAAGAAATTTAACATCGATCATCCATTCAAATCACTCCCAATTTAATTTCCTATTCATTTACGTTTTTTTCTTGATTGATATTAGCTTAATCCTATATTAATTTGATCTTAAAGAGATTTTATGATTTTTTTTAAAATGAGATTTTTAATATCACGTATTTAGTTAATATATTAAACATGTTCTAGCAGCAATCGAGTGATTTGATGATTGAAGTCATTTTGTGAAGGAAAAAAATAAACTAATTCACTAACAAAATTTTATCATTTTTAATATTGGTTATATTGGTCTTAAGTCTGGATGTAAAAAATTGAAGAAAAATAATAATATAATAAAAAAAAATTAGGCCCCCCCCTAGAGATATTTTCTGGCTCCGCCACTGCATGAATGTGTTTGCTTGATAGTTAGAAAAAATTCGTTAAATATGTTCGCAAACAAGCTCGATAAACATTAAACAAACGAACATGAACACTCATTAATTT
>NW_021527375.1:0-2408 GCF_001605985.2 Dendrobium catenatum | reverse complement strand
ATTCTCCTATACTTAGTATTTGTAAATTGTCAATTTTTACTTTTGTTAATTATTTAATCATAAATACAAAGTTTTTTTTTTCTTTAAGATAAGAAAGAGTTTTTTTGCTAGGGATAATTTGATAAGTGTAAATAATGTATTATTTTATGTGTTATATTTTTAGTGAAAATATGTTATTTTAATTATTTCATGTAGGAAAAATATAAAAAGATACATAATTCTAATTAACATCTAGCTCTATAGCCTCTAATAAAATCAACACCGCAGTGCCATCATTTCCTATATTGGAGTGCTTCAACATTGACATGGCGGCACTGACTTCTCAAGGACAATGTCGTAGTGTCAAAATGGTTAACTTTGTAGTTTCATATTCATTGACTTGAAGTTCTGTGATGTTGTTAAACATATATTTGTTTAAGTTATCATGGCCCATCCTACTCACTACAGGAAAAATGCCCAATACCGACGGTTCTAACCGGCGGTTTATGGACCGCCGGTTTTACCGGCGGCATAGCCGGCGGTCTGGCCGTCGGCTTTTAACGATGGCCGCACTGGTGATTTTTCTACGTTAAGCCGCCGGTAATAGCGGCGGTCCCTAAACCGACGGTAAACCGCCGGATATCAATAAGAACCGGCGGTTTACCGGCAGTTGGGACCGCCGTTGATAAGTGACTTTTTACCGGCGGTCCTAACCGCCGGAAAACCGCCGGTAGAAGCCCTAATACGACCAGCCCCGTGCCTGGCATTTCATTTTAACTATTTCCTTCTCTCTCTCGGTCGCTCGCTCTCCCGTTGCTCGCTCTTTCCTAGGCCCGCCTCCGCTCATCTGACCGCCGCCGATGAAGTTTGTCCGCCCCAAATCCGACCGCCGCCCCCAATCCGAATCGCCTCCGCTCTTCCGACCCCAAACCGTCCGATTTCTATTTTAAGGTTATTTTGTATGGTTTTTCTTTGATTATTTGTTCTTATTTCCTTGAGGGATCATCCCCCTTTCACCTAGCTTGACAAACTCTTTATCAAATAATTTGTAGGAAATAAATTAATTTTCTATAACTCTTCTCACATATTAAGACACATTTGCAAGTATTAGAAATATTTTGGATGATTTAGGTAGTAAGAAAAGATGTAATGTTGTAATCGTTGTGTTAGATCTAATTTTTTTTTTTATTAAGTGTTATTTTTGTTTAGGTGGAATCTATTTTATTGATTGTTACTTTTAGTTAGAGCAAGATAGGAAGAGAGAGATTGAGGGAGAGAAAAGAGAGGGAGAGGACACCAACATTCAAGAGAGGTATTATATGTTTATCTATTAAAATGTGTTATTCTAAGGAGATCAAATGTGATAAAAGTTCTGATGTCAAATGCACATGGAGACATAAGAACCAGAATTTCTAAACATCCTATATGTGTTAGGTATTGGAAGTCATAAGGGTCTGTTTTCTGATATACTAGCACAGAGAGTCATAAGAGCCTGAATTTTGGTATCTATTTTTGATGGGAGGTATTATGGCCAAAAGCAAATATGATACTTTTTGGTCTAATATATGAAATACTTATTTATTTTATTTTCAATGCATAGTCTATTTTTTATTTATTTATAATTAATGTCATGCTAAGTTTGATAAATTTCATATGAACTATATTAACATTTAGTTAAATGCATAATAAGCAAATTATTAAAAATTTAGATCGATGGATGTGACCTTTTGAGCTGTGTTGGCTGACACTTATTCTGCATTTTGTTTCATGTTCAGGGAAAGGAAAAGAGCCCATTAAGTAACTCGATATTTAGGATATGATATATTTGATCTGTTTGAGTCTATAGAGTTTTTTTTTTTTAATTTTTGTATAATCATAGCTAGCTATTTATTATAGCCATATATGTACTATAGTTTTTAAATGATGTATATACATTTTGATGATACATGAAAAAAAATTGTGCATGAGAATTTCGTTCTGTTTACTGGAAGTTAATTAGAATATTTACTATTTTTTAAAATCTTTAAATAGAAGAAACCTGAAAAGTCCTTGAAACTTTGATCTTAGGCTTGATATGTCACAAGTCAAAATCTATTTTGTTGATTGTTACTTTTAGTTAGAGCAAGATAGGAAGAGAGAGATTGAGGGAGAGAAAAGAGAGGGAGAGGACACCAACATTCAAGCAATGCAGGTCTCACCACCATTCCAAAATCTAATACCTGAATCATTCCTCCATTCCAAAATCTAACTTAAGTTCTACAAATAATGTGTCAATTTATTGCACTATCACTCTGAACAATAGACTCAAGATATATAAAATGAGTACACTCATTAATGACTCGATCATTCAAAGTCACAAACCACCCACTAGATCTATTACTACTAAAATTACACTCCATGTATTTTGTTTTAGATTAACTGAAATGAAA
>NW_021527374.1:0-279 GCF_001605985.2 Dendrobium catenatum | reverse complement strand
AACCCAAAAATCTGGAAAGCACTCCCATAACATTTATCAGAAATGCTAATGCTTCTGTCCATTTTAATAATGGTGAATATAAAATCACTTTGTTTGGTACTTCATGTACTACAACTCATGATTTTGATGAGATCTCCAAAATCAATATAAACAAAATTAAAGGGTGCATTCATGATTTATTTGATTGCCCATTTAATGGCTAACTTTTATTTAGGTCGCAATAATATTAATATAATCAATGGAATTAGCAACCAAATTCAATAAATAGTATCCAAATAA
>NW_021527373.1:0-247 GCF_001605985.2 Dendrobium catenatum | reverse complement strand
TCTACTCCATGTTTCTTAGGATCGGACTCATCAAAAATTAAATGGGTTGTCTCTTCCACCATCAAAGTTCTCTTGTTAAACACCCTAAAAGACTTCCCAACACTAGAATATCCCAAGAATACTCCTTCATCAGATTTAGGATCAAATTTTCACAAGTGTGACTTCCCATTATTGTGAATGAAAACCTTACAACCAAAGACATGAAGATGTGAAAGATTGGGTGTTCTACCCTTAAGGATCTCATAGG
>NW_021527372.1:0-428 GCF_001605985.2 Dendrobium catenatum | reverse complement strand
TAGGTACCATATGCTCTCACGAGGTCTTGTGTGAGAGTGACTCTCTTCTTGATCTAACTGATCAAGACTATCATCCATTAAGCATAGATTAGTAACTTCCTCTTCCTTTTCTATCTCTAACGAGTCCGAAGCTGAGTCCGCCCAAAAAGCTCATTGGAATTTCTTTTTATCCTTCTTTACAAAAGGTTTCTTCTCTACCTTCTCCTTGCTAGGAGTGGCTTCGAGTTTTGGGCAATCTGTCTTTTTATGTCCAGGCTTCCTGCACTCATAGCAAATAACATTATTCGAAACTTTTGCATTTTTATTAAATTTACCTCTATTCTATTGATGACGACTCTTTTGCTTCCTTTTTAGAAAGCTTCTGAATTGTCTAGTCATTAATGCGATGTCATCTTCATCCTTAGGTTGTGAGTGTTCACTCTCAGACT
>NW_021527371.1:0-373 GCF_001605985.2 Dendrobium catenatum | reverse complement strand
TTGTATGGAAACTTAAAACTAACTAATTTTATGTAACATATAAATAAAAATCTGAGATATAATTGCTTCAGTGAACCAGTGAAGAGCTTATACAAGTAGCCGATAATAGCCATAGAGATGTTATGATGTGTAGAACAAGAACTAATTAGTACTAATCTCACTTGTATTGTTACAATTATTCATAGCTATAATTTTCTTGTAAAGAAACCCATCAAAGGAGGCTAAATGGTCGATAATTTTTTATAAGTGAAAAGGCTTTCCCACTTTTTTAGTAGTTGATTGAGCTTGTTGTTATTCAATGATCTATTTAATTTGTGTAATAGTTTTCAAGTATTAGTTAATTATTTAGTTATGCTTATGTGATATTTTTCTT
>NW_021527370.1:0-2072 GCF_001605985.2 Dendrobium catenatum | reverse complement strand
TGTCTTTCTTGCTTGGTCCAAATATTTTGGTTCTTTGAGTCAAAAATATGTCAATTGTTAATTATATTTTCACCCGACAATCGCAGCCTCTCCGCTCTCCCCGTTTAGGGGTAAAAATACGAGAAACTGGCCTTCCCGACACAGTCAATAAGTGCGTTTGCCTTTCGACATTTGCTGATTTTCATCCACGACGGCAATAAAGGCGTGCATGGTCTTTGCGTTACCAGTTACAAGAAGAATGAGGCTTTCCCCCCCTGGGCTGGTACTATGATCATTCCGGCTAAGGAAGGTACCTATGCTCGCTGCTCTCGGGTCTTCGAACCGTTTTCCCTCCTACCACCCACTAATAGGCGTCTTAGCTGGTGTTTGCGGTCTACACAATGTCGAACGAAAGGCGTGGTCGCTCGTCTCTCACATATGTGTTGCGTGGTTCTCCTATACCATGTCAATAAGCGTGCATAGTAGACCGTCAGACTACACGTAGATATAATAGCGGTGGTTGCTCGCTACCTATCGTATGGTGTTACCATGCTTCCACCACGTAAAGAAAGCTCTGGCATTAGGTGATCTCACTTTAACTGCCACGCATTGACGGTGTAAGATGAATTGGGAGCGCACTGTCCCACTCGTCCCGTACGTCGGACCGGTAGTGTCCACCACCACGCGCTAGCGTGTGTAGGCGGTTTTCCGTCGTATCTACACTATCGGGTCGGAAGCCTGAGTTCGGAGGTTATACCTTCTGGGAGGCCGGCGCGCTGGTGAGTCGCTACGCGTCGGCGGGCGGTATAGTGAGGACAGCATTTTTTTATTCATGTTATACATAATTAAATTAATTTAATTACAATTAATTTAATTATAGTACATAATTATCAATATATATATAATGTATAATGTATTAGTAACTAATTATAATTATCTGAAATGTAATTTTATTGAATTAACTGTAATATTTATAACGTGAATAATTAATTACAATATTAAATTAATCGTAAAATAAAATAATTTAATTTATAATTTTAGAATAAAATAAAATCTCGAAATATAATTAATAGTTATAATATGAATAAATCTTTCCCCAGTTGACTCTCGGCGGGAGTACGGGTTGGGCCCGGAAGAAAACGTAACTGAGAAGAAATGTACTCGTCACAGTGTGCGAGGTTCCGGGCAGTGTCGATCAAAAATGTTTCATAACTATTCGCATCCTCAGGTAAAGAGGAGTCGAGCCAAAGAGCGAAACCGCGCATAACATATATTCCTGCACCGAGGTAAGACGAGCATATATAAGTCTGCTACACACCATCGTGTACAGTGATTTTATCCCCCTTAAGTCAACAGACCCAATGCACTTCCTCCACTTCCGAAACCAATTCCAGACTATGGAGATGTCTACGTAGAAAATACAAGAGCAGTGGACTTTTGAACTTGATTGAACATGTGCAGAGGATCAGAACCAAAATTCGAATGATTCCTAAAGGCCAAATTCAAATAAAATAAAAATCAAAGTTGGAACCCAAATTTGAGTAATTTGAACATTCAATTGAACTCAAAGGACTGCAGGGGACATAGCACTTTGAACTCAAATCGGACTTCACTTGCACATCCAACATGATTCAAACATTCAAACTCAAGCAAGTACTTGAGTTGGACTACAAAGAACACAGAACTGAACTTGCACATTAAGCTCATGAACCTGATTTACATTGATCCTGAAGGGGCTTGAACTTGAGCCCGGTTCGAGCATCATCGCCCTCTCACATTCAATGCCAGTCAAAGATGCCACCTGAGATTGGTGAAAGGTGGAAATGGCAAAATTGACAACGACTCCCCTACGAGTATTCCCAAGAGCTCGTAGTGGCTACAACGGGTTCCCGTAAATGCGTACAAGTCGCTTGTGGATAACAACAGTGGGTACTTCGTAAGCATATCGAACCACTGTGGGCACAAGTACAAATATCTCTTATGACGATCCTTATGATTGCCTGTTGATTAAGATGGCGATACGGGAAAACCAATGAGAATCCACCTTCCTACAAACAAATGCAACCCAATAAACCCACCTGAGATTGGTGAAA
>NW_021527369.1:0-280 GCF_001605985.2 Dendrobium catenatum | reverse complement strand
CAGGATGCGCACACGAGGGGGGCCGAGCCCCTTGGGAACCACCAAGAAGGGGGGTGCAGACCACGTATCCAGGGAGTGGAGGGGAAGACCTCAGTGGGAGGGATTTCAGCATGGGCCATGGGAAGATGGGAGGAATCTTCCTCGGACAGATACACGGATGAGGAAGTTGAAGGTCCCCGTATTCGAAGGGGAAGATGCGTACGGATGGGTCTACAGGGTGGAGCGATATTTCGCCGTTAACGGCGTCACGGAGGAGGAAAAGCTGATGGCTGTCCCGATT
>NW_021527368.1:0-255 GCF_001605985.2 Dendrobium catenatum | reverse complement strand
TTCAATGCTCCACTTTTAAAGAAGCTGCATAAATGCATGGTTTACTGGAAACAGATGCTTATATATCAGATTGCTTAAATGATGCATCAAATTATCAAATGCCAAATGCGCTCACACAATTATTTGCTATTCTTCTTGTCTACTGTGAGCCAACTAATGTTCTTCAATTATGGAATGAGTACTATATGGATCTATCTCATGATTATCAAACCATTAAAGATATTTCTTATGATGCTTGCATGTCAAAAACATTAT
>NW_021527367.1:0-528 GCF_001605985.2 Dendrobium catenatum | reverse complement strand
GAAAGTTAAAATTCTACATTTTCAAAATTTCTAAAAAAAATCTATAATAAAATTAACCCAAACAAATCCTATGCCACATACACCATCGTACAAAATAGTAAAGGAAAATGCAGATCCTACTTCCAAAGCCCACGTAGCTAGCTTGATGATGATAAACCTAAGTAGGTCTCAAGGTTTTGAATCTTTTGATGTTATGCAATGCTTAGAGCTTCCTTCGGTAGGTTAAGGTCCAATTAAAAACAGAAATGCAATGGGAGTCACCGAAAACTCTAATTATCATAACAGTACGTGTATTCAAGGTAACAACTAGTGGGGAAGTAGAAGTAGAATTAATCATTCGCTGTTGCTTGGAACTATCGAAGGAAACCTTCCAGCAAAGCAATATATTGCCTGAAAAACATCTGCAATTCTGCATATGACTCTTGAAAATGCTTGTGATGTGAATCAAGGTAGGAATTGCGATTAGAAATTAAAATGAAGATTATCCAAAACGTTGACAAAACAAATTTTCTTACCAACAAAATAAAG
>NW_021527366.1:0-1496 GCF_001605985.2 Dendrobium catenatum | reverse complement strand
CTACGGTTGACTAAAAAGTTGACTTTCTAATCTAGGCTAGCTTCTGGAATCCTAAGATTTTTAATAAATACTAGATTTTAATTGGGGTCTAATGCAAGTGAGTTTACCTAATTTGGAATTTTCTACAATTACTTATGGATTTCTAAAGATCGGGGTGTTTAAAAGAATTTTCTAAATTAACTAGGAAAGGGCCTATTTTGATATTTTGGCCCAAATCAGCTCCAAACTTAGTGGAATCACTCCCAAAAGGTCAGGAATGACTTGAAAAAGTGTTTCCAAGGGCTTGGAGAAGATTTGGGATTTTTAATAATTTTTAATGAATTATTAGGGGCAAAACAATAATTTCCACCTATGATCAAATTAAGGGTCAACCTAAAGTCAAACTAAGGAGCCCTATTTATCTAAGGTCAAGGATCAGATTCTGGTCAGTTTGAGGTATTACAGGTAATTTTCTGACCTAAGGTGTATTTATTGTATTTTTCGGAAGGTCTCGGGGCCTTATTTAACAGGTTAATTAGGGTTAGTTAACTAAGGGGCTCTAAAAGCTCCTAAAAATTCCTAGAAAATTCTGGGAGTCTTATGATGTCACTAAGTTTGAGTGTTGAAGTTTTCATGTCAATCCGGGATCTATCCTAACTCCTAGAAAACTTCTAAGTTCGCTAGACGAGTCCTTAATTATTGTCCTTAGGGTGTCACTACGTTATATGGGTTTAAAGTGATGTTTTGTCTAACCCTCAAGGTAATAAATGCATGGGAGTACAAAAATGAAATAAACACACCATGTCCTGAGATCTAGGAGAGCCTAAGCTAAGTGCTCGTGGTGCGACCTACACATGCGATCTACAAAAAATAAAAGAAAAGACACCTAATGAAGGGATTAGTGAATGATTGGAACTCAATCACCCACTAATCCACTCCCCCATGATTTCTCTTCACATATAGAATCCAAGTTTAAAATTTTATGAAACAACGGATCTCCCAAATTAAGATTTAGTTATAAGTAGTTTTAAAATAATTTAAAAGTACGTATAGATATAAATATATTTCTGGAAAATAAAATAATTGAAAATAATTCAATTCATAATACAAATGTATAGGGAGACCCACTGACCATCCTAACAAAGCCTCAAGCGATTTGAAAATAGTTTGTATCCTGAAAATAATTGTTATAAATAATATTTAATATAAAAAATACTCAAATAATCAAATTCAAACAGTGATCTGCCAAAACAGCCAAAATCAGTGACCGGAAATAGTTTCAAAACAAAGTCCACATTTTTCTGAAAAGATCGAGGGTTTATACGCAAAAATCCGATTTAAAACGACGAAGATATGATTTTCCGAAGTTTAAACACAATAAAAGAATATTTTAATATAGTGTCATTTTACTGTTTTGGATATATCAGAAAATCTAAACATAATTTTCACCAAGAAGTGATTTCAAACTATACAGAATTCCAAATACACCCAAAACAAGGTGCTGTGCATCAAAATCC
>NW_021527365.1:0-296 GCF_001605985.2 Dendrobium catenatum | reverse complement strand
CATAGATCATATGGTACAAACAGTTCAAAAATCATGGATTCAATTAGTTTAAACTGGGAAGAACTTAGTTTCAAACATAATGGGTCGTCTCTATGACTTTATATCATACAATATGAATAGTTCAAACATGAAAAAAATTGTTTGGTACGATCAGGTACGAACCTAATTTTGTACACTATCAATCATCTATACGATTTGACATGATATATTATGAACAGTTCAAAATAGATGTCCATCATTTGGTATGAACAAACTAAATTTTGTACACTATCAGTGATCTATATGACTTGGCATCT
>NW_021527364.1:0-216 GCF_001605985.2 Dendrobium catenatum | reverse complement strand
TGATGGAATTAGCTTTAAATTTGAAAAGAATATTTTTCCATAAAAGAATTTTTTTAAACACTAATTCACCCCCTCTTCATGTGACTTTTGTAGTTCAAGTGGTTTAAGACCTATAAATTGATATTTCATTTAGTATGAGAGCTGGTTCTCTAGAATTGTTAGTTTAAAAATCTTGAATAGATCCAATGAATAATTTTAATGATAATTATAATACTA
>NW_021527363.1:0-957 GCF_001605985.2 Dendrobium catenatum | reverse complement strand
AGGGACTATTGTAGGCGGTCGACGCAAGCCAGAGGGACCGTAATCGGCAGACGAATGAGGTTGAGTGGTGATCGACGACATTGCGATGGTCCAACAACGGTCGGTGATCGAATGAAGGTTCAGTTGTTGTAAATGGCAGACGTACGATGGTGGTCCGATGACAGTCGGTGGTTCGATGACTGTAGGTGGACAGTCGGTGGTCCGGCGATGATCGACGACCGGGCGGTTGTCCGATAGTGGTCGATGGAGGTTCACTAGCGGTGGTGCTTGTGTGGTACTTTAGTCTCCTTGAAGCCTCAAAGCTCTCTAGCTCCAATCTCCAAGTGGAGGGTCCAAGCTTGCAAAGGTCCAAGCCCCCATTCATGTGAGAAGTTGGGGTATACTTATAAATTTTTTAGTGGCGTGGCCTAATAATATGAAGAAGATCTGGGGCAGATTCGGAGTGCTCAATCAGATGACCCATATTGACCCCCTCAATTATAAAGCGTTTGTCAAGTATTTATGTGCCCAAATGATGTCAGAATTAAGTAATCTTAGGCTCGTTAGATTCATCCCATCGAGTCGTTATAAGTATGTCATATTTGAATATTATTTGGTCATCTAATGTATGCTTTAAATCTTTCAATATATTTTGGTCACTTGATTTAGAATCATTTGGGCGAATTAGACTAATTTTTGTGTCATTGGGTTTGTCTCTTCGAGAAGTTTAGTTTGACAATAAATTTGCTAAAATTCAAATTTGGACCATTCCAAATTTAATTTTGAAATTGTCTAACTTGGATATACCTCAACATTCTTGTCTAATCTAGATGCTTTTTGGTGATGTAACAATTAAATAGTACATATTTAAATAATAAATTAAGCATTATATATACATATTGATACGACATCACAAAATTATCTTGATCGGGCACGAATCTCGAGGCAAAAGCTAGGAAACTTCAAAAATTAATTTTG
>NW_021527362.1:0-1051 GCF_001605985.2 Dendrobium catenatum | reverse complement strand
AGTTGTTAGACAAGTGGCACACTCAATTTGGAGTTTTATATGAAAAGTTATGATTTTTAAAAGTTCTGGCCCGTTTTGACCTAAAGTCACCTAAGATGTTGAGTCCTTGACTTTGACCAAATTAAGGAGGTTTAATATTTTTAGAGAATGATAGATTCTAATTGAAGTCATTAGCCATTGAGTTTGATTAGTCAAAATTTTTCTATAATTAACAGTGAATTTTATAAATTATACATATTCGTAGGGTTACCAAGTTATTACGACTAAGGGGTCTGCTTAAGGATTTGAACCCAAATGAGCCCTAAACTCCTTGGGATCAATTCCGAAGGTCATAAATGACCTAAGGACAGATCAACAAGTGTTTAAAACCCTTTTGGGAGTTTTAAGATTTTTAGGATTAATTAAAATTGGTTAACCCTTGATTTTATCTATGGACTAAACTAAGACCAATCTAGAGATCAATTTAAGAGGGTTTCAATTCTTATTAATTAGGGGATAAATTAGGGACAATTATGGACATATTAATGGATTTTATAAATTAAGAATAGTTCATTATAAATTAATTAGGGTTAAGGCCATTTCTAAGAAGGATTTTTGAGGCTCCTACTTGGGGAACCAAATGAACTTCAAATTTGATGAAATTTGGACCATAGGATCACCTGACCTTAAGGACTAAACCCACCAAATTTAAGGTTTTTTGGGCACCACTTTGAACCAGGAGTTGTCTGGGGGGACCACCGGAACTCATTTTCCATTGGTTCCGACCGTCGCCGGCCATGGTCTGGGTCGGGTTGATTGGGGGAGGCCGATGGGGACATGCTGGAGCAAAGGGTGGAGTCAATTTTGCCTGGGAATGCCTGGATTGAACTGGTGGCTGGGTTGGACCCAAACCTACTCGGTTTGAGTCGAATTAAGCTCGATCCAGGTCAGGTCAGACCAGACCCTGGGCTTGAGGTGGGAAGTGAGTCTGGGTCTGGTGGACCCAATGCAAGTGGAAATTGGGTCCAATTTGATTTGGGTTGGAAGATGGCTCGGGTCCAAGTGTTTTTGG
>NW_021527361.1:0-1756 GCF_001605985.2 Dendrobium catenatum | reverse complement strand
CCCGGACGAACCTGGAGCAAAAACTGATATTACAAGCACCTTTCTCACCTATTTAGGGATTCCTATTTCTACTAAAAGGCTTTCTCTCAGCCATTTTCAGCCTCTCATGAATAGAATTTCTGACCTTTTTGCTGGATGGAAGGTTAAATTCCTATCCTTTGCGGGTAGGCTTCAATATCTAAAATTTACTATTGCTAACACCATTGCCTATTGGATTCGTGGTTCTATTATGCCGAAAGCATGCCGTTCTTTCATTTCTAAAATCTTCTCTAAGTTTTTGTTACATGGTAACATCAAGGATAGGAAGCTTCATTTTATTGCTTGGTGCAATATTACTAAACCTAAGGTGTATGGTGGTCTTGGGATTCTTTCATTTGATGCTTATTACTATGCAGTTGCTTGCTCTTTTATTTGGAGATTATATAATTTGCCTTCTTTGGCTGGAAACTGGTTGAGAGCCAAATATGAAACTCCTTTTAAACCTCCTCCTATGGCTGCTTCTCGGTTCTGGAAAGAAATTTGTGCTGTGGCCCATAAAATTAAACCCATTGTCTCTCTCTCTCTCTCAGTTGGTTGTAACTGCAATTTCTCATTCATGTGGGATCCCTGGTTTGATGGGAAATTGCTGGGGGAGATACACTATGATGCTAGGCTCAAGTTTAAAGAGGTGTCTAACTACTCTAATCTTGGTAGTTGGAATTTGCCTGATTATTTGCCTCCCTCTTTGGCTTCTGAAATCTATAACATCACTATTGGGGAAAATTCTATTATCACTTGGGACGGTTCTACTTCTCCTATATTCATGAATTTCTCTGGGCATTTTTACTCTAATTTGGAGGAGGTTGGTTGGCATAGATTCATTTGGCATAAGTATGGCTCTTTTAAGTTTGATTGTTTTGCTTGGATGGCTATTACTGGTAAGCTTAAATGTGCTGATGTGCTTATTCGTAGGGGCTTTTCGGTTCCCCCTAACTGCTCCTTCTGTTCTCTCATGGTTGAATCACATCATCACATTTTCTTTGAATGTGATTACACTTTTACTGTCCTCAAGCTACTTTTGCCAACTTTTGATAGTTTTGTGTTTCAGCCTAACTTACTACAAGCTTTTGATTTTTTGGATACTAAATTTAATACTACTTTAGAGAAAAACTTCAGTTTCTCTATTATTGCTTACTTGGTTTATCATCTGTGGAGGGAGAGAAACAACAGGAGATTCTCTAATACTTGGTTGGCTCCGACTGTAATTGCTGTCAACATTACTAAGCTCATTCAGTTGAAAGCTGGGAATTGGAAAAATGCAGATATACTTATTCTTAAACTGAAATTCTCTTCTCTTTTCTGATATCCTTTCTGGGTCTCTGTTCCGGGATGTGATGAGGTGGAAGCAGGTTACTTGGACGATGATGACCTGGGAGCTCATTTTGCTGCTGTTGTTTCCCTTTGGATGGCCCGATTCCGATTCGTTGGATGGTTTTTCTGCTGTGGCAACCAGGGCTGTTGCCTTATTGCTCATTCCTTGCCCTTGGACGGCCCAGTTTTTGAATGGATGGGGCAACCGGGGATGACGCCTTCCTTTGTTTTTCTTCAGCAGCCTCTAACTGGTGTTGGTTGTAATTTATTGGGCTCCCTATTTTGCCTGAGTCCTTTTTGTAACCTGCTTTAATTTCTCACATTGCTTTGGGTTTTGGAGTTTACCCTGGTTTTTTGTTCCTGGGGTAATCTCTTTTTCTGTTTTTTGTTGTTACTTGTAATTGCT
>NW_021527360.1:0-223 GCF_001605985.2 Dendrobium catenatum | reverse complement strand
TCGGAGACCAATCAGAATGCGCCACATCACTCTTTGCTCGATACTGCAGCTTGGTACTGCTCGGTACCGTTCGGTTCAGCGGCTCGGTGCTGATAACGTGGCACATTCTGATTGGTCTCTTTTCCAACCTCCGCACAAAATAATTTCTCCTTTGATTATCAATACAAAGAATGCCGACAACCACACGGATATCATGAGCTCTTATTTTATTAGATTTGTGCTT
>NW_021527359.1:0-262 GCF_001605985.2 Dendrobium catenatum | reverse complement strand
ATGTGGCGCTTTGCACATCTTTTTCAAATTTTTGAGCGCATTTTTATGCATCTTTTGACATTAGGCTAATTTTGTGCCACTTTTTCATATTTGCGAACCTTCGCGCATTTCTTATGATTTTTGTACTCTTTGTATAATTTTCAAGAGTAATTGAAACCAATTCTTTTCAAAAATAATAATCTAAAATTTTAAAATTTTCTAAGTACATAAATATCACTTGAGCAAAGAAATATAAAATAAAAAAACATCTAAATTGCAATAA
>NW_021527358.1:0-327 GCF_001605985.2 Dendrobium catenatum | reverse complement strand
GATGCAATAAATAAGAAATTTAAAAAATAAAAAATATTTTGATTTTTTATTGCTGACAGACTCCTAAGCCATGTCTTGTTTTGTCGGAGTTTACATTCAATTGAATTATTTATCCTATCATCATAATCATATTTCAATTGATCTCAATGGAGTTAAAATCTCACAAGAGGTTATATATGGCTGAAATCTTATGTTTCATGCATAAAATTTGCTTGTAATAAGAACTCATCCCCAGCATTCTAGCCTCTTACTCCGCACTTTAGAAGCCCTCAAATCCAATGACAAGGATGTTGACCTCATTTTTGTATGAGGTCACTTTTAATTCCT
>NW_021527357.1:0-272 GCF_001605985.2 Dendrobium catenatum | reverse complement strand
TCACCAAGTTCTTTTGGGTAATCCTCCTAAGATTTTTCATACTAGAATGACAAAGTCTCCTATGCCAAAGCCATGATTCATCAAAAATAGTTTTTAAACAAAAAATAGTAGGAGATTGAATAGAATTCAAATCTAGCATGTAAACATTGTTTACCCTTTTTCCATTAAAAATTTCTTTCCCATTTAGGCTTAATATGCAGCTAGTAGGTAAAAATTTCACATTATAGCCCTTATCACATAGCTGACTTATACTTAATAGATTATGTTTTAAG
>NW_021527356.1:0-265 GCF_001605985.2 Dendrobium catenatum | reverse complement strand
GATCCCCAAATAAATATTTAAAATCTTAAAGACAAAATGTCTATCTAAAATGTCCCTACGAGACAGGGGACATTTTAAATATTCATTCGGGTCGACATTACGCTGCATGCTGAGATCCCCGAATAAATATTTAAAATTATCAATTCAAATGTTATTTTGTGCTAAAGAATACAAATATTTCTTTTTCAAAGTCTATGCATGTGATCTTACAAAAGACTGAGACAACATATTCTACAACAAACCAAGACTCAAAAGTCAAGAAAGA
>NW_021527355.1:0-1123 GCF_001605985.2 Dendrobium catenatum | reverse complement strand
TGGATTGAGATTTCATAACATTCTTAAAACATTCACTCATCATCTTTATTTTGATATGATCAAACATTTTCGTACAAATATGAGTATGACCTCACTTGCTTTATTGTTACAAAAGTTGTCAGGTGAGGTTTTGAGCAATAATAAGGGAAGTGTATTATTTATTGAAGACGAAGGATTTTCAATTCTAAGCTATCATGTCTTTAATTCATTATTGCTGAGCATATTTTGTCAGTGTTTTGGTTGGCATGGTTATTTTAATAAATGCCAATGAAGTTTAAGTGAAATAGACCATTGGGAAGAATTTTGAAGTAACATGATTATGCGATCAAATTCTAATGAATCTCTATTTGAGCCCATTTACTTTGCGATAAAAACTGATATTGATCTTATATTGGATGAGTTGTGGAATATTCTCATGTTTGATTTCAACACGTGGCTATCATGAATTATGGATGGATTAGTTGTCAGAACTACATACATTATGTTTGCATTGTTTGGAAGAATCAGTTGACTATTAAAGTTACAAACTACTAGATATTTGTTCACTCTATGTATATATTGGTTGTTGAAATAGTGTTTACAAGTTTTTTTATGGTTATGTTAAGTTCATGTAATATATGACATCACGAAACATCCAAAGTTATGTGATATGTGTACGATGCTTGTAATAACCGACACTTTGTTGACGCTTGCTCTTCTTTGGTAAAGAGCTCTATAATGATGAATGATGGAACACAATGAACATATACTACTTTTCTTAGCCTCTCTTATGCAATGAACATATACTACACTCTTAGCCTCTTATTTTATTGCTAATATTGAACACTAGATTAGCCATTTCATATTAATTTACGATGGTAACATCATAAACATTTACAAATTATGATGATTGAATAGAAAATTCACTTCACCCACGACCCCGGTAGGTGATGTGGAGTGTAGATAGAAGCCTAGGCATTAGGTTTCCTTAACCTATATCTTCCACATTCACATCATCTCTCTTTATGAGTATACATTTAGCCTAAGGTGTGGCACCCTAGGGTAGACAACATAGACATAGGTGCACTATCCATAGGCGTGTATACTTCCCATTTGTCAGTCTAGGATTAGGCCACTCAACCCC
>NW_021527354.1:0-258 GCF_001605985.2 Dendrobium catenatum | reverse complement strand
TGGATTGGGCTAACCTGGTTTGGCACAAAAAACATTCATTTAGACACTCTGTGTACTCTTGGATGGCTCTCTCTAATGGCCTTAAGACCTCTGCTGCCTTGACTGCGAGAAACATTGCCATTGCGGACATCTTTTGCCCTCTTTGTCACATTCATACTGAAAATACGGCGCATCTTCTTTTTGAATGTGATTACTCTTTTCAAGTTATTTGCAGGCTTATCCCCCAGTTTAATTGTTTTCTTTTAAGACCCAATCTTT
>NW_021527353.1:0-305 GCF_001605985.2 Dendrobium catenatum | reverse complement strand
TAGGCCAGGTCAATTCCGGGTTCAACCCGAACCCAACCCATGACCCGAAATTGACACCCTAGCCATAACCACCAACTCATTTAAGCCTTGACCCATAAATTGTTTAAAAGCAACCCATGTAATCATAGAAGAAATATCACTGAGATTAATGCTGTAGGATCATTTATCGGAATATACCAGAATAGCATCGAAGGGGCGTGTCTTGAGACCGCAGGGCGCCTTGATGGTGTTCCCATGCATCGGGTCGCTGACCCAGGTGACAATCTGCCCTGCGCCGCGGACAGCTCTGATTAGATGGGGCAGCT
>NW_021527352.1:0-336 GCF_001605985.2 Dendrobium catenatum | reverse complement strand
CTCGATGAGACTAGGATCAGGGTGGGCTAATGTGTCGACGTTTAAAGGTTCCAACTTTCCTAGCTCAGGGTCTAAGTCATGCCGGGAGTCCGATTCAATCACTTAAGTTTCATCCTCAAAGAAATCCTCGTTATCATTAGTATCCACGAAATGGATGTATTCAGTCTCAGGTTCAGTAAACTTCATCTTTTTAATGCAGTTCTTTATTAGAATCACACTTGCGGGGTCAAGGACTGGGGAGGCTAAAGGTTGACTGGGATGGCTAGAAGTCGGTCCAAGTGGGGAGTCATATGAGATTAATCCAACAGAAGACTCAATAGAGGGTCGGCCATCAAG
>NW_021527351.1:0-211 GCF_001605985.2 Dendrobium catenatum | reverse complement strand
TAAACTAGAATTATTACTAAATTTTTTTATTAAAGAAATATATAATAAATTAAAAAATACTATTACTTGAAATTTATATTTAATACAACAACAACATCAAGCCTTTATCCCACTATGTGGGGTTGATTACACGATTCCTTTTTCTCTATTGTACAACAACAACAACAACATCATGCCTTTATCCCACTACGTGGGGTCGGCTACATGAATC
>NW_021527350.1:0-268 GCF_001605985.2 Dendrobium catenatum | reverse complement strand
CCTCTTTTAGGAAATAGAGATTGAGAGTCAAAAACAAGAGTTTCCTTCCTTTGACTGTTTTAGAGAAGTCAAACACAACTTACGAAAGATTTCAAAAAAAATCATGAAGTAGATTTTTTCATTTTTAAAAAAGTGAATGTGTGTGTTGATCAGAGAAAAATCTTTCATGAAAATGAATATTTTAAAGAATAAACAAAACAAAATCACTCAATAAAAATATAACACAAAAATACGAAAGGCTTTTAACCATTATCTCTCTCCTGATCCG
>NW_021527349.1:0-219 GCF_001605985.2 Dendrobium catenatum | reverse complement strand
TGGGAAGGTCTTCCGACTGTTTTGTCTTAAATGGTTTAAGGGTGATTTCTATTCGTTGCATATCTGTTATGGCAAGATTCTGATGGACGCCAGTTTTGGGTGTTGGTTTTTTTATAATCTGGCGATAATGAGCAAGGCCAAACCCACCCATTCTAGCTATGGATGGCATGTGTGGCAACCTGGCTGTGGGACTGAATGGATTTTGATGTTTGCGGCTGG
>NW_021527348.1:0-317 GCF_001605985.2 Dendrobium catenatum | reverse complement strand
AGTTACTTTGTTTTTTTTTAAATATATTTAATTATCTTAAACCTTAAACTTTAATATTCTTCATAATTTTTATATTTACTTACTACCCAATTGAAATTTTCTCTTTTGGTCAACTTTCTCCAAATCATTAAAAGGGGATATCTTTTGAATCCATGGACCTCTCAAGTTAAACCCTTAACTTTTATTAGTATTTTAAAATTACATTATTTTGAAACATATACCCATATACATGGTTTTTATAAACCCAACTAAATATTTTAAAATCCTTTTTTTTTAAATTATATATATATATATTTCAACATTGAGAGGTCTTATGA
>NW_021527347.1:0-200 GCF_001605985.2 Dendrobium catenatum | reverse complement strand
GGTTGTGAATTTGAGAGGTTTTGAATTTGATTTTAAGTTTGACACTCATCTAGCATGGTACTTCATGAAGAGCTGCCTCGATGTTCAAAAATTTCGGACGGCATCCTTCAGGGTTGATCAATTAATGTTTAAAATATTCTCAAAGCTCGTCTCTATGATAAGAGTGTTGGGTCTAGTAATTAGGTTGTTAAGCCTAAGTG
>NW_021527346.1:0-204 GCF_001605985.2 Dendrobium catenatum | reverse complement strand
GGGTTCCCAGGTCTAATGTTTGATAATTTTATAAGGTTGCTCTCACATAAGACCTCATGAGAGAATATGGTACCTGGACAGTGGATACTCAAAGCATATGACTGGAGATACTGCATAATTCATATTGATGGAAGCCAGAAGTGGAGGTAAGATTACACTTGAAGATAACACCACAAGAAAGGTGGTTGGGTCAGGTATGATTGG
>NW_021527345.1:0-1352 GCF_001605985.2 Dendrobium catenatum | reverse complement strand
AAATCTTTGATCAAAGTGAGCCTCTAAGTTGTTAAATATTTGAACCAAATCCTGATAATTTGGTTCAGCAGCATGTGAAGGTTCACCCTCTTCTTTTGTTTCACTCAATACTACATGAGGTTTGCTTGGGTCGTCCTTGTTGAAGATTGCCCTAAATGAATCATCGTTGTTGAAAGTGCTCAGATGGCACTAGAAAGTGCTCTGATACCACCTGAAAGTTTGTTAGGGATGTTAGGCCCTATAAAACTGTCCCAAGACTAATTAAAAGAGAGGTGAATTGGAAAACTTGAAAACCAACGATAAAATTCCATCCAAAATCACCACAAATAATGTGCGGAAGAAAAATAAATGCGGCAGCGATAATAAGAAAAGAACACACCAGATTTATAGTGGTTCGGTCAAACCTTGACCTACGTCCACTCCTTGGAGGCACCCTCCAAGTATTGCACTACAAAAGTGTCTCTCCTTTAGCCCCCACAGCTAGGAGGAGAAGCCCTTACAAAATCACTTCCACCTTCCCCGATGTGGCGGAGTCGCCGAGTCCTTTGAAACCAAAGAGATCATCTTCTTTGGTGAACTTACCTCGAGACAAGCCTTGAATCCGATGGTACTAAGGTGCGAGTTCGCCGGAGCAACCGTGTGGATCCCCCACCACACTCCCTTGAGTTCCTCCCCCTCACAAGATCTTCTACCTCTCAAACTCCACCCTTTCCTCTCTCCCTTTCAAGCTCTCTCTTCAATATTCCCCCACAAGAACGAAGCTACAATGGCTGCCAAAGACACTTACAAAGTGTCTTGCCATAGCTTAAATAGAAGCTCTCAAAATGAGCTCATTAATGCAAGTTGCCGCCATTATCGTCCAGGACGATATCTAAATCGTCCTGGCCGATTAGTTCAAATATGAGGAAAATCATCTTGAATATCGCCCTGAAATGAAGCTGGACGATGTCTAATCATCCCGGACGATCTTGCGATCGGCCTTGACGAAATGCCCATTAATTGCTTTCCAAAACTGCCTGAGAAATTTTGGAAAAATTGACCTGGATCATCCTGGACGATGTTTTATAGTCCAGGCCGATCCTGTGGACGATGTCCAAAAATAGGTTATTTCTTAATAGATCTGGCGGCAGATTCTTGCTGAATTGAGCCGATCGTCCTGGCCGATACAAAATCATCCTGGACGATGTGTTTTACATAAAGACGGCTGCTTTAATGAGGATGCCCTAATTAGGGTTTCTACTTTTGTCCGATCGTCCAGGACGATATAAATATCATCCCGGACGATGTTGCCAAAAATAAAAATCTTTTAGAGCAAAATAGAAAATCTTCCAAGTTACAAATCATCAGATGCC
>NW_021527344.1:0-209 GCF_001605985.2 Dendrobium catenatum | reverse complement strand
CAAAATTTGATTTTCCCTTTGATTACTTTCCTTTTATCAAATGATTTAAGTTAGGAAAATATTTTATTTCAAATTTGAAATAGATTTGAATTTGAAATACTTTCCTAATTTAAGATAGAATATTTTAGAAAAGTTACTTAAATTAAATCTAATTAGGTTTCAAATTATATTTGATTTGATTTAATTATTCTTAATATTTTGATCTCAAT
>NW_021527343.1:0-291 GCF_001605985.2 Dendrobium catenatum | reverse complement strand
TTGTTTGGAAGTCATTTTAGACATTGACTAAAGTTTGCTTTTTTTTGTTTTAAAATCCATGAAAGTCTTAATTAAAGGGTTTTTCGGCCTTTAGGAATTTCAAGGAGTGGATCAACTTAGATTTAGATTTTGGGAATCAAAGCCAAAGAAGGTGAAGTAGGGGCACTTGATTCTGAGATGAAACTCAGAGGTGCCCAAACTATCCTATGTTGGGCTTTACATTTTAACAACCTAATTTCAGTTTAAGTTGATATTTTTTATTAGAAGATTGGGGCTTACATCCCAACAACG
>NW_021527342.1:0-364 GCF_001605985.2 Dendrobium catenatum | reverse complement strand
TGTCGATCAATTTGTTGGTCATCTTTCAAATGTATGGTGCAATATGGATGATTTGCATGAGAATTATCATATTATTCAGACTCGATCTATGCATGGTCTAGTCAATATAATTATTCAACTTTTTTTTTTCTGAAGATCCAATGAAAATAAAAATAATAAATTTATTTTATGTTTGAATAATATTCTTTATTTATTTGTTTAGTTAAGTAATTATTTTTTTTATAACAAAAACAAATTTTATTAGAAAAAAGGTCCAATACAGCACACGACCAAAGCACAAAAACTGGTCAATGAAAATAAAAGTACATCCATAGGATTACAATTATCGAAAGGGCCAAAAATCTGATAACATGTAGGTTAGTTG
>NW_021527341.1:0-296 GCF_001605985.2 Dendrobium catenatum | reverse complement strand
AGCCCACTCATGCAAACTCACAGTTGCTCCACTCCTCTGACTACTCTGCTCTTTGTAGGACAATATCGCTAGTCCGTGAATGAAGAGGGGAGAAATATCATTACATAGTGAATTATTGTTCTTGCATCCTGGAGTATTCGTGATTGTAAAGAAATGTAAAATTTAACTTCTTAGCTTTAAACAAAATACAACACACAAAAAAATGAAGAGATATGGGTCTAGCATTCATAAGGGACACTAGAGTTTTTACATGGAAACCCCTTAAAAGGGGAATTATTGTGCTTGCGTCCTTGAGT
>NW_021527340.1:0-585 GCF_001605985.2 Dendrobium catenatum | reverse complement strand
TCACACGAGTCCGTGCCCACCTGCAACCTGCCGCCGGTCGTCCTGCGTGCCCGCCGTTTTGCCGTCCCGCTGCCACCATATGTGGAACCGTATCGGGTCGGGTTAACCCGGCAACCCGACGGGTCGGGTTCGGGTCCGAGTTTCCTACCCGTTTACATACCTGGTTCGGGTTAAGGTCGACTCGTTTGAAACCGGACCAGTTTCGGGTTCAACCCGAAACCCGGTTTTGACACCCATAGTTTTGTCCCCTTAGTGTAACTTCTCAGTAGATTACCCACTCAAAAAGTGCTCACACACAAGCATGCTTAACTATAAAGTTTCAAATGAAATTTCAATGATTACATCAAAAGGCGTCTCGAGTTTAAGAGTTTAGCTTTCTTTTTTTTAGGGGTTTCAAAATATCTACCACTTAGATAATTAATGTACTCATCAGTTTCCTTTGCCCAGAATCATCCACCATATAGATAAAAATTGAAATGTATATTTCTCATCTTCTAGCGTCGTATTGCTCCGATATCATTTTATAACATATCAAACTCTCAACCATCTAGATATTGTTCGTTTGGCCTAATAGCCTTACAATTT
>NW_021527339.1:0-283 GCF_001605985.2 Dendrobium catenatum | reverse complement strand
TCAATCAATAAATCAATATCTATAGTCCATAATCCCCGTGACATGCTATTGATCTATCATGTCAATATCTATGAATCAATACGCATAATCCATATCAATATCGGTGCCGGTATCTATGAATCAATACAATCTATATCCATAATCCATAAATCAAGTCGATAAAATCAATTGGTAAAGCAATACGATAAATCAATAATAGCAAGTCAATACAATGCAAAATTCAATAGTATCAATAAATCTATGCCGACCATGTCCATATCAATGTCAATAATCAATAATCAAT
>NW_021527338.1:0-268 GCF_001605985.2 Dendrobium catenatum | reverse complement strand
GCCAATGCCTTAGACACCAAGTATGGCCTTACATGCCCTTCACCAGTCGATCACCTCCCAATTTTCTACTTAGATAGATCCTTTCACTTACTTTAAATTGATAGATGCTATGAGACAAACTATGTATTGGAGCCCAAGCCAATGGAGGTAAGGGGAGCACTAGCACTAGTTCAACCCCTATTTTATAATTCCATGGTAGAGAGATTCAATCGATTAGAGATGTTCCTAGAGACACATATCTAGGAGAATAGTGCTCATTGGGAGCGAC
>NW_021527337.1:0-617 GCF_001605985.2 Dendrobium catenatum | reverse complement strand
CCTTGGAAGGCTCCTCCTCCCAAGACCTCTAAATTCTAGTAATCTATATGCCATTTAGCTAATCGGATAAAAAGGAAGATTGGATTTCATGTTACTAGTGAAAATTATAATTTTTTGATGTTCTGGGACCCTTGGTGTGATGGCTCTATTGTCTCGGATTTCATGCACCCCGCTTCTTCTTTTGGGTTTGAGGTTAAAGATTTTATTTGTTATGGGTTTTGGACTTTGCTTAATCAATTTTTTCCAGCTTGCTTTGGATCGGATAACTTTTGTTCAAATTAGTCAGCATCCTCCTTCCCCTATTTCCTGGATTAGCACTAACAAACCTTGCTTCAAGACCTTATATATGCAATATTATTATGATATTAAAAAAGTTTCATGGCACAATTTTGTTTGGCACCAGCATTATGCCTTGAGATACACATCCTTATGTGGATGGCTATTTTAGGAGGTCTCAAAACAGCTGATGTCCTTGCCAAAATAAATATTTTAATTTTTGCTTTGTGTCCTCTTTGTCGGATTGGTCATGAAAGCATCATTCACTACTTTTTTAGTGTGATTACTCTTTTAAGGTAGTTTTATCTCTTCTTCCCTCACTACAGAATTTTTTTTTCAAG
>NW_021527336.1:0-288 GCF_001605985.2 Dendrobium catenatum | reverse complement strand
AAATCAAGTCGATAGAATCAATCAGAAAAACAATACGATAAATTAATTGTAGCAAGTCAAATCAACGCAGAATCAATAGTATCAATGAGTCTATAAATCTATGCCGTCCATGTCCATATCAATGTCAATAATCAATAATCAATAGTATCCATGCTCAATGATCAGTCAATGAAATCAATGAAATCGGTCGATACAATAAAGCCGATCAAATCAATAAAGCAGATATCGATAAAACAATAAATCCATCAATGTCAATAAATCAATCGGAAATCAATAAATCAATGCATA
>NW_021527335.1:0-887 GCF_001605985.2 Dendrobium catenatum | reverse complement strand
AGACTACTAGTCAACAATCTCTTTCTCTCCAGATGTACGGGATAAGAATTGAGGAATCCCCTCCTCGACTTTCCCCTACACCTTCTGCCAGTGCTCGTGGTGCACCACCCTTAGATAGTCGCTCTGTACAAGAGCTGCACACTCTCTATGTGCCACCACAATCTGCTTGGCATGCATCGTTGTTCCATAGTGTAGGTGTCCCACAGAGTACTGACATATAGGATCCTGTGGAATCCACTGTGGATGATGAGGTCATGCCAGTTCCCCGATACTTTTCCCCTGCTATTGATAATTTTGTTGAGCGAGGCATTATCCCTTCGACTTGGTCAGGTAGACAGGCCCAATAGCAAGCCCGTATTTGAGGAACTGATTTTCCTCGAACTGGGCAGGGTATAGACTATTCTCAAGAAGATCAGTCCCTTTTCGCCAACATTCGGGTCGTCTCTCATTCCTATCCGGTTGTTTCCATCTCCGATGATGAAGACCCAGAGGAGAATGAGGACAGAGTTCTTGAAGCTCCACGTGAATTCGAAGATGGCGCCAATTCTGCCATGGATGAGTTGTGTGAGATCAATTTGGGCACTGAATCGGATCATCGGCCTATCTTTCATAGTGCTTTGCTATCCTAGTCAGAAGCTCAAGAGAATGTTGCACTCATTTCTGAGTTTAAAGATTGCTTTTCCTGGAACTATACGGAGATGCCCGATTTAGATCCAGAAGTAGCAGTCCATAAGTTAGCTATTTGTCCTGATGCAGTCCCTGTTAAGCAGTCACCTCGCTGGATGAGGTTAGAGATTGAACAATAGGTGATCGCCGAGACTAAGAATCTTATAGAAGCTAGTTTTATTCATGAAGAGAAGTATCCCACTTGGCTTGCCAATGTTATT
>NW_021527334.1:0-377 GCF_001605985.2 Dendrobium catenatum | reverse complement strand
CCAACAAAATGTGTGGAGCAAGAAAGGGAAAATTAAAGTCCATGATCTGGACTTAGGGAATTTTTTATCTGAAGATGGCTATACAGTTAAATTGCATGAGGAGAAAGAATTGGAAAATTCTATGAGGCTTCAAAACTCACTGGTTATTAAAGTTTTTGGGAGTAAAGTACCATTTCCAGTGGTAAACACTGAATTGAGGAGGCAATGAACTTTATTTGGGAAATTTCATCTTACTATGCTTGGACACGATTGTTGCAAACTTAGTCTCATGTCTTATGTTTTGATGATTGACAAACACTATTAATTCTCTTGGACTGCTTATTACTTCTAACTTTTCAGGAATCTAAGATCGGACGAACAAACGAAGCCAGTTCAAG
>NW_021527333.1:0-2405 GCF_001605985.2 Dendrobium catenatum | reverse complement strand
AGCAGTCTGCGTGGCCACGACGATTTGTCCTCTACCACGCGATGTTTCTTAGAAGAGTATGTGCTATCCTTAGAGGTGATACACCAGTACGCCGTAGGGATGTTTTTTACTTTTGTCTATGCGCACCAATCACGTTGGTGCTATCGCATAGAATTTTTAGTTTGTTCTCCCCTTTTTAGGGCTTAGTCCCCCAGTTTCACCTGCCGCCCCAGGTGTGGTCTGGGATATCAAAACTAGTAGTTCGAGTCTAGTTTTTGAAGAGGTGATACTGGGTCCACACCACCCCATGACAGTCAGGTATGGTGATGGAGATCCACTATCCCTAGTTGAGTTTCTTTTTCCTATCAGTCATGATCTGATAGATGTAGCCCCTAGTCCATTCATATGAGTTGAATGTGATCAAGGATGTTAGAGTCATTGGTTTAGACTCTTTTGAGATAGGATACCGGTCCATACCATCCCATGCTAGTCAAATATGGTAGTGTTGATCCTCTATCCTAATGATAATTTCAGTTGTACATCAATTTCTACATGATTGTGCTCCCCAGTTCATTCACATGAGATGAATGTGGTCTGGGTTATCAAAACTATCCACTACCCCCAATTTTAAATTTTATGTGTGATAAAGGGGGAGAGCTCTTAGTAGAGCAAAATCGGTTGCCCTTGTTGCAAGAGGAACCCGGTAAAACTCTCCAAAAGCACAAATTCCCCAGTTCTGCTCATGTGGCGAATATGATCGGGGCTCATTAAAAATAAAAAAAAAACTCGTAGGAGAACAAAAAAACCCGGTTGCCCTTGTCACAGGAGGAACCCGGTAAAACTATCTAAGAGCTCAAATTCTCATTTAAAAAAAAAAATTCTCTTTCTCCTCCCTTGAGAGTACTTCGACGATCTCTTCAAGGTTGAGTTCCCACTTAGTTGGTCGATGAACTTATATGATTTTAAATGCATTTCTTCGTTAAGTGATGTAGTACATTGTATTTTGAAATGTAACCATCACTACCTTTTGGGCTTGGGTCTTTCTGAGAAGAGATCGCCCCCAGCTGCTCTCTTTTGGCAGTTTACCTCCCATTCATGAATTACTCTGAGCTGTCAGAGTAGTCATATGAATGTGGCAGTGTTACCTCCGCTTCGTACAGGGTCCTACCTGATTAGGGTAGGTGTTACCACTGTGGTCTTATGATAATCATAGATCCCACTCATGATTGTCAGATTAGGTGTCAGGTGTGCTCCCTTGTCACCTCAGAGTCATTTTCTTGGTTGTGGTGTAGTACACCCTCTCTCAGGTGTTAGTATCGCATCCTCAGGAGCTCAGATTTTCTAGTAGAAGATCAGCTCCCTGGTTCCTTTACTCACTCACTTTCAGCATTCATACACTACTCTTAGCTGCTAGAGTAGCTCTATGGATGTTGTTTTGTTGCTTTTTGCTCCTCACAGGGTCCTACCCGATCAAGGTAGGTGTTACCACTGTGACCCTTCTAATATTTTATCAATCCTATTTATGATTACTATCCTCAGGTAGTGAGTGCGTCCCCTTACTACCTAGAGCTGTTTTCCTTGTGGTGATGTAGTACACCTTGCCTCGGAGATCAACATCACTGCTTTGAAAACTTTGAGCTTCTAGCAAAAGATCAGTTATCCTACTCCTTTTCGTGACCTATCCTACCATTCATACACTAGGCTTAGTCGCCAGATTAGTCTTATGAACGAGTTGAGGTCGCTTTCACTTCCCATAGGGTCCCACTAGTTTGTGTGGGTGTTATCACTATGAGGCTTTACTTACTCAGAGTTGTTGTCATCAGTAGAGAAGGTACTCCCTCACTACTTTTGCTCTTTTTCTCCTACCTGGAGATATAAAGCATCATGCCTTAGATGCTGCCATCACCTTTTTCTTGAGCTTTGATCCTCTAGTAGAGAGTCAGCTCTTACAGATACTTTTACCACTTGTTTTCCCATTGAGATCCGACTCCTAGCTGCCGGAGAGGTCCTTTGGATGTTTTGATCTTGTTTCTACCTCTTACAGGGTCCCCATCAGTTAGTATGGGTTCACTACTGTAGCCTCTTTGAGGATTATTCTTGTTACTAGGCTTAGTCCTACCTTTCATAGTGGAGGTGCCCCCTCGCTACTTAATTCTTTTTACTCATTTGGAATAAGATTACCCATTTGCGTCCTCCACTGAGGGTGTATCTCTTCCAGCTTTGATTGGGAAACGTCCTTCCAGATGTCTTCCTTCCCTTTTGTGTAGGGTTAGGGCTCTTTAAGAGATCTCGACGGCATTTGAATACTCATGGCCACGACGATTTGTCCTCTACCATGTGATTACCAGAGCGCCAGCTTGACATTCCTTAAGTAGCTCTACCCTTAAAATTTTTTACATGTACCTTTCCTTTCTTCCTCATATCCC
>NW_021527332.1:0-1499 GCF_001605985.2 Dendrobium catenatum | reverse complement strand
AAAAATTGCTGGAGATTTTCTTGTTTGAGCAGCCCTTTCATGAAGAATATGAGAGGTATTTAAAGAGAAAGGGTAAGTAAAGGCATATATGAATAAAAATATTATTCTAACATGTTTTCTATCAACTAATTATATTATATTCCATTAAGAATTCATTTATATTAATTATATATGAGATTCAAACGGCTAGAAAATGGTTAGCCACATGGGAAGATCAAAAAGTCATCATATGCATCCAAAATAGGGCAAAAACGGCTAGTAGCAGCTTTTATTTAAATCAAATAATGTTTGAAAATTCATTATAAATTCAAATGAAATCCAAATGAAGCTTACAATATATCAATTGACATCTACAGAATTCAAACATTCTAATGCAATAAAAATTAGAACACGTTTCTTACATCATATTATCATATTCAATAAAATAAAAACTCATGCATAATTTTAAATATTTAAGAATATATTGAATATTAATAAAATAATATTATGTAATATATATAAAAAATTAATCATACATTAATTAATAGATATGAAACAAGTCAGTTTAAAATAACTACATAATAAAAGTTTTGTCAAAAAATCTTATTACCTTTAATTCCCTAATTTATATAACTTTCTATATTAATCAATCATTGATGGTTATAAAATTTATTTATTAAAGAAATCTTATAGATTTTTATATCAAGATTAATATATAATCAAAAGATATTTAGTTTGTGAGCAAATCAAATCATGCAAGTAATATTGGTGGACCACAAACAAACTCCTACGATAATGTAAAAGGCTTCAAATTATCCGTCTTGGTCCATCTTAATCTCAACATTTGATTGATCTTGAGTTGTGCAATATAAACCCCATAAGCAATTACAATGCACATCATTACACCTGAAATACTTAGTACATAAATTAGAGCATCCAAGCATATGTTTGTTATCATCAAAATCTCTTAAATAGGTAATGAGGTAGATAATATCAACAGTTAGTACACACAAGAGCAAAAACAACTCTTCCAATAAGTGTTAGGAGATAACTATACATAAAACAATAATATTTGAAATCATCAAAACTATATAAGTTGCAAGAATGTAAAACATGCAAATAGCATTTCTCTTAGCAATCTCCCCTTTTTTTATGATAGCAAAACAATTATTGTTTGTATAATTTTTAAATTAAAAAAATCTCTTAACTCCCCCTGAATTGATGAACACGTGAAAATAAGGAGACATTTTTAAAAATATACAACAAATAAAAATAAAACAAACACAAAACATATACAACATACAAAAAACACAAAACAAAAAAACAAAAATAGACACACACACATACAATACTAATAAAACAAAACCAAAAATACGATACAAATAATTTCTCCCCCTTTTTGACAACAGCAAAAAGTAACGAAAAAAAAGACTTGAAATGTAAGTAGACATATAAAAATTATTTGATAAATCAATCTTGAAAGTGATTGAAATAAGTTATGCAAATAAAATTAAAATATT
>NW_021527331.1:0-242 GCF_001605985.2 Dendrobium catenatum | reverse complement strand
CGCAACATCAATTAGCTAAAAATTAGATAGACTATTGCTGAGTTTATTTGTAATTTCAATTTTAATATGTCTTTCCCCTTTTTTGAGTCAAATCATGTATCTGTTGGATACTAGATTGAGTAACTTTACACACACACTCTCAAGGGAGTGAGTTGGTGAGTTAAAAAAATTTTTGATTTTCAACCTAATCGTACAGTATGATGTCTATCATACTGGATGATCAGTTAAAATAGAAAATCCTA
>NW_021527330.1:0-221 GCF_001605985.2 Dendrobium catenatum | reverse complement strand
TTCCTCAGAATATTTAGTAGTAGTTGCATGAGAATTAGAGGAAGATTCCAAGTTAATATTATCCCTACTATCCATGTTTTTAATCAAATTTTGGCCGGGAATAAATTCCCCTTCTTCACAATCCTCAGTTAGAGCTTTCCCCTTAGCAACAATACCAATGTTAGGAAGATCATGAACATTATCTTCAGGATGAAGCATGGAATCCACATAAATAAAAAATT
>NW_021527329.1:0-220 GCF_001605985.2 Dendrobium catenatum | reverse complement strand
CTCCAAACCCTAATAATAATTGAATTTTAGTCATGGACAGCCTAGAAAGAGAAAATCAACAACCAACCATGTGAGCTCCGTGCAGCAAAGGCCACTTTATTAAAACCTAATAGTTTGAAAATAGTTCAAGATGAATTCTTTTAAAAAGAGTTTCATTTATGCTTATTTAAGGGTGTCAATATTTGACACGACACGAAAATTCGATTCAGACCTGACACGG
>NW_021527328.1:0-226 GCF_001605985.2 Dendrobium catenatum | reverse complement strand
TTTTCAGGAGATTTGGGTCTTTTCCCTTTAATGTCCACTGACTTTTGAATTTCAAACCCCTTTGGCTTAACAATCACTGAGGCCAATCGCACAGATTTATGAGGGGGTACCGGGGGTCTACCATTAGGATGGTGGCCTCTCTCGGACCCAGTCAACACAATACCCTCTGTTTGAGAGGACGGAGGGCGTGGCATCCAATGATATCCATCAACCAATACCGAAGTAG
>NW_021527327.1:0-312 GCF_001605985.2 Dendrobium catenatum | reverse complement strand
AGACACCATGCGTCGGAGTTTGTGTTGACAGTGTTCAACGGCCTTATAAATAATGGCATGCATCAATGTTGGTGGCGAGGGGCCAATGCCAAAGTCAATAGGTGTCAATGTTTGTGCCGACATGTGCGTCGACCTTATAAGAGATGGAATGTGCAACTCTAGCAATGACGATAGACAACTAAGTTGGCAGGGTATCGATGTTTGTGTTGATAACATGCATCAGCCTTAGAGGCTTTGACATACGTTAATGGTGACGACAGTGAGCAGCGAAGTTAATTGGCATCGACATTTATGTTGACGAGATACATTGGT
>NW_021527326.1:0-213 GCF_001605985.2 Dendrobium catenatum | reverse complement strand
GATGGAGAGAGAAACCTATCCCACCGTTGTTTCCATAAATTTGTGGGTCTCCAAAAGGATTCTGCTTATGGGGTTCGAATGCAAAGAGTACGATCGGACTATCCCATAGAACAAAATGGTCGTAGACCTTTACACTTGACATAAGCAGGCCGATGGAAGAGCAGATGGAGTTATACATACGATTAGCCATGGAGAATAGCGGCTTTCACCTAC
>NW_021527325.1:0-322 GCF_001605985.2 Dendrobium catenatum | reverse complement strand
CATTCTCTTTAAAAATGTTAATCTTGGTAATCATATCTATAATGTTTGCAGGAATCATACTAGTAAGGAGAATCAGGTTCCAAGTATCATTAATAAAAAAATCCTTAACTTTCAGAGTAGAAGTAGTGTGAGTAGTTAAAAGATTATTAATAGAAGAATTACCAAGCCACTTATCTTGCCAGAAATAAATGTTCCCAGCACCCAAACCCCATTGAATGAATTCTTCAGCTTCCCATTTGATATTACAAAGTCTTTTCCAATTGATAGAGTCCCCCGTTTTAAAGTAGCAATTCAAGGGGTGCTTAGCAGAGCAGTACTTAGC
>NW_021527324.1:0-225 GCF_001605985.2 Dendrobium catenatum | reverse complement strand
GTTACAATTGAAATGTTGTAGAATTGATATTTGTATATATTTGCAGGTGTGGAAATTTGATTGTTGGCTGGGAAGGAAATTTTTTTTTGTCAATGCTCCAGATTTCCGATGGATTTTGTGCCGGAAGTTGGCCGAAAAAGACGATACAACGAATCGTATCGTATGCACCGTCATCTTTGTTCTGTCGGAACTTACCGGCGCAGGTACTGGCGCACAGTCCTCCAG
>NW_021527323.1:0-237 GCF_001605985.2 Dendrobium catenatum | reverse complement strand
TAAATGGAACATTAAAGAGCAGAGATTTTATGTTTAAATTTTTTTTGAATTTAATATTCATTAATTTCATCTATGAAATTTATTCTATAATTGATTTTGAGCCTATTAATTATCTGTAATTTTTTTTTATTTTAAAGTAAGATTAATTTAGAGCTAAATTAAAATATTTAATTTATAATCAAAGATGAATGTATAATCTTAAATGAGAAAATGAAAAGAATTACTGAAATTTTAGAT
>NW_021527322.1:0-211 GCF_001605985.2 Dendrobium catenatum | reverse complement strand
CTAGAGTATCTCCAATCTCTAGGCAAAGTGTGTGAAGGTTCTCCCCTTTCAACAAAGTTTTCGACTCCTTGGATGACTCCTTCTACTCCTCCATTACTTAGGTGCTCACTCCCCTTCCCCAAATTCTCTACTCGACTAGTAATCTCTCCAACATCATCATCTTCTAATCCATATTTCTTAGGATCAGACTCATCAAAAACTACATGGGTTG
>NW_021527321.1:0-211 GCF_001605985.2 Dendrobium catenatum | reverse complement strand
TTGTTGAAATGTTAGGAAGCGATATCAATTAGTTATAGTAATAATATTTTTAGCATGCTGTTTTTGGCTGATTTGGCAACAACTATTTCCTTTTTTTTATAGAGAACTAATAAACAAAGATGTCAGGAATGCACAAGTTGTCTCTTTCTGTTGATGCATTGACTATTCTGGGGGAACCTATTGAGAGGCTTTTTCTATGGGGTCATTCGGC
>NW_021527320.1:0-332 GCF_001605985.2 Dendrobium catenatum | reverse complement strand
TTGTCGAGGTGGGCAAAAGGAGAACTATAATTTTGTAGTGAAATTCCCAGAGTTGAGGACTCTAGGGAGTGGACGTAGGTCAAGTGACCGAACCACTATAAAACTCTGGTGTGCGTTTTCCTTTATTGCTTTTATTTTTGCTTGTACTTTATTTTCATTATAACTTCTTGGTGAAAAATTTTGTGGAATTAAGTGTTACAAATTGTGCTGAAGTATTCGCTTCTGCATTAGTTAAATTTTTATGTCAAAATTTTAAAAACACAAAAAAAATATTTGAACTCATGTTTAGGATTTTTTATTGCAACAAGTTTTCACAATTCACCCCCCCCCCC
>NW_021527319.1:0-390 GCF_001605985.2 Dendrobium catenatum | reverse complement strand
TTTTGTCCGACGACGCAGTTGGAAGATTTGTCTGTCTCGCAGTAAGGACTCCAAATCCTATTTCTGTTTTCGAAGATTTTATGTCTTGGTATTTTTCTGCTCAGTTTTGTGTTTCCGTTACCGAATTTCTTGCATATCTTTGAAATGACAAAAGTTTTACTGCGCAACTTTTGATATGTTTCTGATATGATATGTCTGAACGTTTTGAGTATTTTCTGTAAAATTTCTACCGGTTATTTTGAGTTTCGTGCGATTTTTATTGAATAGAAAATTATTTTGATGTTGAAAAATATTGCTTCAATACGATAAAAGTCTTATAATGTTGTTGTGGATATTCTGTGATAATTTGATAAATTTCTGAATCTATAATTTTGTGTAAATTCCGTATAC
>NW_021527318.1:0-235 GCF_001605985.2 Dendrobium catenatum | reverse complement strand
CGATTTATTGATTTCTGATTGATTTATTGATCTTGACGGATTCATTGATTTCATTGATTGATCATTGAGCATTGATACTATTGATTATTGATTATTGACATTGATATGGACATGGACGGCATAGATTTATAGACTCATTGATACTATTGATTCTGCATTGATTTGACTTGCTACTATTGATTTATCGTATTGCTTTTTCGATTGATTTGATCGACTTGATAGTATAGACTGGATT
>NW_021527317.1:0-264 GCF_001605985.2 Dendrobium catenatum | reverse complement strand
GATTAGTGAAACATAAATTTTAATTTATTATCTTCATCTCAAAATGTTTGAATTTCATCATGAATCATGAATTTAGTGGCTATTAATTATATTATATGACATAAAAATATAAAATATTATGCTCTAATAATAATTCTTATATTTTATTAGCGAAGTATAGCATTGGAGAGAGAATTAAAATTTTTAGTATAAAAATTTTAATGCTTATACTAAAAAATTTATTTAAGAAGCAGTAAGAAAATTTATTTTTTTCAATTTATTTCA
>NW_021527316.1:0-614 GCF_001605985.2 Dendrobium catenatum | reverse complement strand
AAAATCTTATTAAAATTGATGTTATTAGAGATTTTATTCAAGTTAAACATTGTTAAATTGAGTATTTCAATTTTCAGTGTTGTGCCTCCTTTGTGTATGCTGCTTGTTCCATTTATATTAGGAAAGTGTTATGGGATCAGCTTATGAATTTTAATAGTATCTGTCAATTGCCATGGATGGTGGGAGGTTAATGTTATCACTACTCCTTAAAGGATTGGAGGGTCGCCTCCTTCATATCGCTCTATATCTGATTTTAATAACATCATCTCATGTTATAACTTGATTGATATTGGGTTTGTTGGTAATAATTTCACTTGGAATAGGGGTCACTTTTGGCAAAGGCTTGATCGTGTTCTTTTTAATGAATCTTGGATTAATGCTTTTAATCTTACTAATGCTCAACATCTTAGTAGAACCTTGTCAGATCATTCTCCTTTGCTTATCAACATTAACAGTAGACAAATTACTTTTACTTCTCAATTCAGGTTTCAAAATATGTGGTTACTTAACAACACCTTTTTTTATGTTGTAAAGTTTAATTGGCAAGCTCCCCTTCAGCCTGACAACTCTATTGTTTGTATGAAAAGGCTTTGGTTCAAGCTTAAGAGGTTGAA
>NW_021527315.1:0-2908 GCF_001605985.2 Dendrobium catenatum | reverse complement strand
AGAAGGGATGTTAGCAAATTTGTTGAACGATGCTCAATCTGTAAAACGTACAAAAGGTGGCGGACAAAACACAGGATTGTATCAACCTTTACCGGTGCTCGAATCTATTTGGGAAGACCTTAGCCTGGATTTTATACTCGAACTGCCTCGCACCAAGAGAGGGAATGATTCGATTATGGTTGTTGTAGACCGGTTTTAAAAAATGGCACACTTTATTGCCTGTAAGAAAACCTTTGACGCCCTGAATATTGCCAAACTTTTCTTCCGGGAGATTGTAAGATTACATGGAGTACCAAGAAGTCTCACATCTGATAGAGATGTGAAATTTATAAGCCACTTTTGGCGGGAGTTGTGGAAACGATTAAAGACCCAAGTGCAAATGATCTCCTCTTACCATCCCCAAACCGACGGCCAGACGGAGGTGGTGAACAGAACGTTGGGAAACTTACATTGGTGCTTAGTACAAGAGCAACCGAAATTGTGGGACGATGTTTTAAGCCAAGCTGAATTTGCATTTAACTCCATGCCGAACCGTTCCACGGGTATGTGTCCATTTATTATTGTTTATACTAAATTACCGAACACTGTTTTAGACATTGCAGCCATTCCAAATTGCAAAAGCAAAGCAGCTGCCACAATGGTGGATCAATTTTCCGATATGTTGGCAAAGGTTCGCCTGAAGCTTGAAAATTTCAATTAGAAATACAAATTGGATGTTGACTGTCACAGAAGAAGAAAGGTATTCAAGCCGGGCGATCTTGTCTGGGTGCGAATGAAGAAGGAGAGACTACCGGCAGGATCCTACAACAAATTAAGTCAAAGAAAATTCGGACTGTTTCCAGTCAGTCGTCGTATCAATGATAACGCTTATGTGATCCAGTTACCGGTTGAATTCAACATGCCCAACACTTTCAACGTTGCAGATCTATATCCATATTACCCTCGAATAATGATGATGAAGACACAGGAGCTGGGCTGCAACTCTTTTGCGGAGGGGGCGCATGATGCGGAGCATCTTTGTGGGAGTATTCTGCATAGACAACGTATCAAGCACATGGGCCGTTGGCCAGGGGACGTCCACCACTACCTTTCTGTTTGCTCTATTTTTCTGCTTTAGACCGTTATCACTAGAGTAAGCTTTTTAGTTTCTTAGCTGCTTATAGTATACTTAGATGGAGAGATATATACTCCATAGGAGAAAGAGTAAGTCAGTTTTCGATTATTATTTAAAGGTTATAGAAGTTTTATCTCCCCGTTCCATTGGTTTCATTTCCTTTGTTTCCCAGTTTTCAATCTGTGTAGATTACCCTACATCAATAATGTAATTGTAATGGTATCATGAAGCAGGTCTTGCGGTGCTTTAACGATGAAAATATAGTAATGATGTGCACATTTATTCGATGAAGCGGCACATCCAGGATTTGAAGATGTCCTTTTGATGTGACAATTTTATGAGGTGGCATGTCAATTGACAGTGGAGATGTTATGAGGAATAGGTAGTCATGAACTCATGATGTGCACAAATTTTAGGTTGTGTACACATCTTTGTGTTAAAGTTGGTCAGCTTGTACTTACATTTTATTTTGCTTCTTCTCTGATCTCTTGCTTATAACTCTCACGACCATTACAAATCTTATTATTTTTCCTGACAGCATAGTGATAAAAAGTACAAAATTTGATGAATCTATTTTTACAGGCTAAGCAGTACAAATCTAAGCATACAAGACTGGAAGTTTTCAAGGTTGATGAAGCATTCAGGTCTATTGTTTAGTGAGATGTGCATGCTTGAAATAATTGAAGAGCTTGGAACTCTTAGGAATTGGAAGCAGGCATTATCTATTGTGAAATGGGTATACAATCAGCAGGAATACAAGAATTGCAAAAGCAGGTAAGTTTTTTGGACTATTCATTCTGTTTAGATTTTCATTAGATGCCTTATTCCTGAATCCGGAAGATAAAAAACCTCACTTTTATAACAAAAAAAAGAGAGTCAGGTTATGCTTTGATTCTTCCATACGTATTCTGAGTGCAAAGTTGACAGGTTACACTTTGAGCTTCCAGTGCTTCGTAGGTTTTTACCAGTCTTAAGTTTTTTTTTTTTTTTTGGTTTGTTTGTTTAGGTTTGTATTCACAAAACTCTTGTCTGTTCTTGGAAAAGAAAGGAGGCATCGGGAAGCTTTAAAGATTTTCAGTGAGATGAGAGTAATAATTTTTTTTAAATACTTTATCCATTCAAAGTGACATTAGTTTTGCTTATTGAGATTAAAGCTTTCTACAGTTGTGGCTTAATATGGCATGGTTTTGTTCAGAAGTTTTGTTATCAATTTTACTATGGTTTTTATTTTTTATAGGAAGATGGTCAGATATATCCTGATATGGCTGCGTACCACTCAATCGCCGTTACGCTTGGCCAAGCTGGCCTTGTGGAAGAATTAATCCATATAATTGAGTGCATGAGGCAGAAACCTTCTAAAAAGCTTAGAAATATGAATCGCAGAGATTGGGATCCCTGCTTAGATCCTGATATTATCATATATAATGCGGTTAGCACCCCACCTATTGTATATGCAGCTTTCATTGTCATGCATCGTAATTACAGCCCTGATAAGATTAATTTATTTCCTAAATGAGAGTATTTTCTTAGGTGTTAAATGCTTGTGTACCATCACGTCAATGGAAAGGAGTGTCCTGGGTGCTGCAACAGATGAGGCTTAGTGGTTTGAGACCCACAGAAACAACTTATGGGTTAGCCATGGAAGTAAGTCCTAACCAGTTATGATGAATTTTACATCTGTGATCAAAGTTGATTTAGTTATTCGTCATCATTCTTGAGTTGAACCAATTCAATTGCCTACTCTATAACTTTTAAATGTCATTTATTTGTTACAAGTTCTATGTCATATTCAAA
>NW_021527314.1:0-1172 GCF_001605985.2 Dendrobium catenatum | reverse complement strand
TTTGATTTTTGAGGATGTTGTTGTTGATCAGTTGGCCGCCTCATATGCTCTAACTTTGGTGGGTAAATTTGTGATGAGGAGACCTAATCTTGATGTTATTCGAAAATTTTTCATCAGTCTTAAACTTTCTGGTTCTTTCAATGTGGGTTTACTTGATCAAAGGCATGTAGCTATTTAACTAACTAATGACCTTGATTATAGTAGAATATTTTCTAGGAGATCTTACTACATTCAAGCTTGCCAGATGCGGTTACTGAAATGGACCCCTGAGTTTGACGTTAGGGAGGAGTCGCCTATTGCTCCGGTATGGTTGGCTTTTCCGAATCTAAGAATTCATTTTTTTAATCAGCAAATTTTATTTGGTTTAGCTTCTATCTTTGGTCGACCTCTTCAAACGGACCAAGCGACGGCTCTATTTCCAGACCGTCTGTCGCTAGGGTGCTGGTGGAGCTGGATGGTTCTAAAAAATATACTTCTAAAATTTGGCTTGGGTCTGAAATCAAAAGTTATTTTCAAAAGGTTGAGTTTGAGAATTTACCGATTTTTTGTTCTTTCTGTAAAATGCACGGTCATGCTGTTAACGATTGTTTTAGGAAATTTCCTAATATGCGTAATGAAAGGAATACTTTAAAGAAATCTAAAGAAGCTTTAGATAATGTTAAAGACAATACCATTCCTCTGGAGTCTGCTATTAATGCTCAAGATGGTAATGTGGTTCTTCCTTTGGAAATCAAGGCTTTGAATGAAGAGATCCTGGTTAACCCGGGTACTTCTATTAATGGGCAAGAAGAGGACGTATCTAAATTAAATGTTGCTATCAATGAAACACATAATGTGGTTGATTATTCTATCGATAACATTATCGTTGATGGTGAGCATAATGAGGTTAACAATCCAAGTTGCAATATACAACATTGTCCAAAGGATTCTAATTCTTTCTATATTGAGAATGATGTGCAGGAAGATATCTCTTTATATGTTCATTTAGTTGGTGAAGAGGATGGAAACAATAGCTTGGCTATGGAGGAAGGTGAATTTGTACCTTTGGTTTCTCGTGGCCATAATTCTACTTGTCTTAAAGATTTGGAAGCTAAAGGTGATGCAAATTGGAATGAAATGGTAAATTTATACAGGCTGACTCTCCTACTTTTCTAAAGGGAACAGGTATTGAT
>NW_021527313.1:0-385 GCF_001605985.2 Dendrobium catenatum | reverse complement strand
GTTTTATAAGGGCTTCTTTGCCTAGCTGTGGGGGCTAAATGTGAGTCACTAAAGGTTCAGTGCATTACTTGGAGGGTGCCTTTGGGAGTGAACGTAGGTTAGGTTCGATCGAACCACTAAAAAACTTATGTGTTCTTTCATTTATTATTTTTGCACTTTATTTCCAAATTTATTTTTATTGCGATTAACTGCTTGGGTGAAATCATTAATTAATTTTTTTATTATTGATTTAATTCATTTCAGCTTCAAGATAAAAAAATATTTTTCTTTTATTTAAAGAAGAATTTAATATACAATTCACTCCCCTTCTTGGTTAGTCTCGGGACTAGTTCATAAGGGCTTAACTTCCTTAACGAACTTTCAAGTGGTATCTGAGTGGGATTCA
>NW_021527312.1:0-239 GCF_001605985.2 Dendrobium catenatum | reverse complement strand
AAAAAAAAAAAAAAAATCAAAGCTCAAGTTTGGGTTGAATATTGTTATGTTGTAAAGGGTCTGTAATATTCACTGATGTAATTTTTGATTTCTTGAGTCAAGTCCTACAAGCGAGTATACTTGCTTGGTGACCATGCACACACACACTCAACGGAGCGAGATCTAGTCAAATCCAAAAGATCAAGTTTTGAACTATTCATATAGGACGATCCTTTATGATATTGGAAAATAGCCGCCAA
>NW_021527311.1:0-226 GCF_001605985.2 Dendrobium catenatum | reverse complement strand
ATAATTAAACTTGCCATAAATAATAAACACATAATTGACCAATTATCAATAACTAACAATTTACTTAAAGTTAAATAGGTATTAGTTAGGATTGTATTAAGCACACTGAAGTTATAATTCTATTTAGGGTAATTAATCATGGGATAATTAATTACTCATAATAATAATCAACTAATTATGATTAATTGGAATTTTGATTAAGATAATTATTTAAAGCTTGTATAAT
>NW_021527310.1:0-222 GCF_001605985.2 Dendrobium catenatum | reverse complement strand
ATGCCGGTCCCAAAATTTTTTAATATTTATTATTTAATGGTATATATCTAATTAATGCATTTTGATTCAAATTCCTGCTTTATTTATTTAGCGAATATGTTGAAAAAATAGTGTTTGAATTTAGATCCTTTACTGATTAAATGAGCTGACCATGTGAAAAAAACTATAATAATGATATAATTAATAGCATTGACAATAAATTGACTGTACAATGGTTTCAAA
>NW_021527309.1:0-209 GCF_001605985.2 Dendrobium catenatum | reverse complement strand
AATGTGTCATTCAAATGCAATTATTGTGGTGGCACCTCTAGAGAAGGCTTTTAAGTTGATCAAGCTTTATCATTTAGAAGTGAAGGATATGAAACAAAGAAAAGAAAAGGAGTAGCCAGTAGTCCTCTAGAGAAGGCTTTTAATTTGCAGCAGCGAGAGGAATTGGATGGTTAAATAGCAAGGATGTTTTTTTCAGCGGGACTTCCTTT
>NW_021527308.1:0-205 GCF_001605985.2 Dendrobium catenatum | reverse complement strand
CTAACACTCTCTTGCGCTCTCTCTCCTCTCTCTCTCTCTGTCTCTCTCTCCTTCTTATTCTTCTTATTCTTATTCTTCTCTCTCTCTCTTTCTCTCTCTCTCTCTCTCTCTCTCTCTCTCTCTCTCTCTCCTCTCTCTTTCTCTTGCACTCTCTCACTCTCTGCGATTTGAAGGCGATCTCGAGGGGAAAAATTCGTGCGACGCT
>NW_021527307.1:0-266 GCF_001605985.2 Dendrobium catenatum | reverse complement strand
GTTGGAGGAAACTTTTCTAAGTCTTGATCATCCAGGACGAATTTATTTTCATCCCAGGATGATTTCTACTCTGTAAAAATTTTGTACAGACGAAATCCAAAATAGTTTCAAGACGATCTCTTTTCTGTAAAAATTTCATCCAGATGAAATCCAAATCATCCCAGGATGAATTCTTCTCTGTAAAAATTTCGTCCAGAAGAAATCCAAATCATCCCAGGAAGATTTCTTCTCTGTAAAAATTTCATCCAGACAAAATCCAATTCATC
>NW_021527306.1:0-349 GCF_001605985.2 Dendrobium catenatum | reverse complement strand
CTTTTCCAATGCTTTCACTTTTTATCCATTTGCTCCAATCATCCTAGCCATCAACTATTTACACCACTCAAAGCCAGAAAGGTTAAAAATAATGGCGCAAAAAACCAATTTACAATAAGGAACCACATGGATGTAGTGAGAAGCATAAAGGACAGCAAGAATTTTAAGTGTAGCAAGTGATTTAGGTGAAGCGGTGGGTGGTAAGTGACCAAAATAACACATAGGTAAAGTATGCATGCATGTTAACAATGAAAAAATGATGCAGGAAATTATTGGACAGCAAAGAAAAACAGTGAATAAAATGTTCTAGATGATGTTATGCATGTAAATGACTAATGGCAAGCTAAAG
>NW_021527305.1:0-289 GCF_001605985.2 Dendrobium catenatum | reverse complement strand
AAAATTTCAAACATTAACTGATTAACCCTGAAGGATGCCACCCAATAATTTTAAATATTGGGGAGGCTCTTCAGGAAGTACCACGCCAAATGAGTGTCAAAATTAAATCAAATTCAAAACTCTTCAAACTTAAACTCACCAAAATCAAATCAAATTCTCCACATTCAAATTCAAAATCTTCCAAATTTAGATCTCTATCTGAAATCTCAATTTAAATCAATCTCAAATCATATAAAATCCAGTCGAAATCTGAAATTTAAAAATCATTCAAATTCAAAACCAAAATCAC
>NW_021527304.1:0-1006 GCF_001605985.2 Dendrobium catenatum | reverse complement strand
TTGATGATGTTGTTACTCCTGTTGTTCCGGCGGAAGTACCTCGCATTCAGGTTTTCCCTCCCGCTTCCTCTAGGAAGAGGGGTGCCCAGACCGAGGTTTCTTCGGCCTCTTCTGACCGGGTTTCTGTTTTTGCTCGGCTTTCTCACCCTTAGACTGCCGGGCAGAGCCCGGCACTTCCAGTCGTCTCTGTTCCCCCTGCCACCCAGGCAGTGGGTTCAGATGTCCCTTCCACCTCCGGCCTTGGGAGAAGGGCCCGGAGGAATAGGAATAGGAGGTTACGTCCGAGGCAGAGAGGCAGCAGATGGTTGAGGCGATAGCTCATCAGGAGCTTGTTCAGAGGAGAGTGGCTCCCAGGCAGCGGAGGCCACGTCCGGTTGTTATTGCACCTGCTCCAGAGGTGATGGTAGCCCCCGAGTTGGAGGCAGTTCAGGGAGGACGCTTCTCCCCACTGACGCATAGTGGAGATGAGGAGAATGTTGCCCGTATAGCGGCGACTCCTCGTGTCGCCACTACTATACCCCGAGCTAGGTTACCCAGGGACGTTGGTGTCCGAGCCCTCACTCAGAGGATTCAGAACATCGTCCGCTTAGCTCGTGGCAAAGGGCCCGTCAGTCGAGAGGGCTTACTCCGTCAGATTTCTCGGGCTTCCTTCCAGTTACGACGACAGACTGCGAGGAGACTTTACAGTTTGCAGAGGGGGCAGACACCCCAGCAGCCTGCAGTTCCAGTAGTTAGGCCGCCAGCAGTTGCTCCTGTGGTAGGACGAAGCCCACGTCGTCGAGGACGGAGACAGCAGTAGGAGCCTGCCCGACCTCAGGTCAGTTCAGAGGTAGTGGCCCTAGAGCAGCCAGTTGCCAGTACAGTGCCCCGCCGTACCAGATGGGTCTGGAGGCGACGACGGGCTGACACCCCTGTCGACCCAGTTGGGGCAGAGCAGTTGTCAGAGGCGGAGCAGTTAGATTAGGCAGATGATCTGATAGACTTAGCAGTTCCTTCCGAGACTGAG
>NW_021527303.1:0-404 GCF_001605985.2 Dendrobium catenatum | reverse complement strand
TTAAGATTACCTTTTAAATCATAAATTTATGCCCAAACTAAATTTTCGTTTGGGAAGGCTTTATTACTTTTTTTTAAAGCAGCTATTTAATACAAAATTTAAAATTTTTGTGCTAAAAAATTGCTTAAAAAAGCAGTAAGAAAGCTATCCCAAATGAAGTCTAAGCCTTTAATTGGGATAGTTTTTTAATGATTTATAAAGCTGTTTTTAATTACAAATTTTTTTAAATTAAAAGATTTTATGCTAAAAAGCTACTTCAAAAAGCAGTGAGAAAGCTATTCCAAACGAAGACTAAAAAAAACAGTACTACTCTGTTGATGTAACCTCATGTGGCATTGAAATATAAATAAAACTCTAAAATGCACCTAAGCTTTGGTTTATTTTATTTATTTATTATCCATGTT
>NW_021527302.1:0-216 GCF_001605985.2 Dendrobium catenatum | reverse complement strand
TTAGGAAACTTCTTTATTCCAAGGAGGAAGAGAGGGGTGGTGGGGGTTGGTGGGCGTCGGCCTAAGGGATGGCCGGCAGGTGAAGCTGGAATTCCTGGATGAGTGGCCGGTGGCTTTTTGGTGAGCTCGGTATGGAGCTTGGACCGTGAAGTTGAGGGAGGAAGAAAAGATGACAAAATAAAACAACGATATAAGATAAAACGAAAGATGCAAAGA
>NW_021527301.1:0-390 GCF_001605985.2 Dendrobium catenatum | reverse complement strand
TGGGGTACATCTCGCTGAGCTATTTTCTTATTTTAGCATATTTTCTTGTTAACAACCATGACCAAGTGAGGATTTTATTGGGTTATAATTCAGAGAAAAAGCTGTTCATTTATTTGGATGTCCAGGTGATCTTTGGCACTAAGGGCACTGGCAGTTGTTCAGTTTTTGGGTTTGCCTTTTTTATCAGGATATGTAAAATCAGTAGTATGGTTTTTTCCCATAGTTTTTTTTGTTCACTTTAATTGCAAACTTATACTCTTTATTGCAGGCTTTTCTTCTATAGGTATGGTGGCTGGAAAATTGCTACTGCTGGGTCTTCGGCCGCTCATGGCAATTTTGCTAGCTGTGGCATGTCCCACATTTTTTGCATGAAGTTCATGCAGAGTGGTG
>NW_021527300.1:0-287 GCF_001605985.2 Dendrobium catenatum | reverse complement strand
TCATGGAAAAGATCATCAACACTTGCTTTTTTTTTTTGGGAAAAAATCAACACTTGCTTTGATTACCTTGAAAACTACCTTAAAGATCAATACAGATCAATAATATTCAAAGTCATTCATTAATTTTTGTAGCAAATTACTAGAATTTAAAATCTTTAAAAAATTTATTTACAAGTGATATATATAATCAAAAAACTATTTTGTTCGGGCACGAATAAATTTTCAGATTATGTAAAAGCTATTTCTCTATCATTCTTCTTGTTGGCTTTGAATATGCTATGAATAAA
>NW_021527299.1:0-352 GCF_001605985.2 Dendrobium catenatum | reverse complement strand
TTAGCTCAAATATTGACCAAAGATTTTTTAAGTTCTTATTTTTATTTTTTCAGCTTTATATATGATACGACATCACAAAATCATCTTGATCGGGCACGAATCTCAATGCAAAAACTAGTTGGAAACTTCAAAAATTAAATTTTGGGAGCATATGAACTCCGATTTCAGCGATCTTATGGTCAAACTAAGCGTCTCAGAAATACAAACTCAACGACACCAAGATCAACCCAATCCGAGCACAAACGAGTCCGAATCAAGGGTTCAAAGCGCTGTTGAATAGTTCAACCCGCAATTTGAGTTACCAAACGGTCTTCCATTTTGACGAGCTTATACTCGAATCGAGCGGCTCGAC
>NW_021527298.1:0-457 GCF_001605985.2 Dendrobium catenatum | reverse complement strand
TTTGCTATCATCAAAATCATAAGCCATAGATCCGCAATACTCTGCAAATCAAAACTCCATGATTGAGCAAAGCCTTTTCGAGTTTGGACCATTAAATAAATACACTTACAAAAATTATTTAAACTTGATCTAATTATCAAGTCGAATATAATTGAACAAAAGTAGAAAAAAATTTCAATAGCATTAATAATTTTTTAAAAAAATTTTAAATCATCAAAGGTGATTTTTTGAACTAATTAAGGTTAAGATCTTAGTAAAAAAGACAAGAGTGCCTTAATAGAACTTTGTAAATAGTTCATTTTCTTACAAATTTTTTAGAGAACTTTTAGTAGAGAGAAATTTCATATATGTTAAGAATTACAATGATATTCCCACCAATATTTAAGATTGGTATTAAACTAACATCAATGTTTGTTGATGAACAACATCAAACCACCCCATCGACCAACATTAACAC
>NW_021527297.1:0-204 GCF_001605985.2 Dendrobium catenatum | reverse complement strand
GCTTAAGCCGGTTACAGATTAAATGGAAAATACACTATTTAATTACATTCTAATATGGTCCCTCAAATTAAGCATTCTTTGATCGAATGGTTAATTTGTGTCGGAGATCATTGAATCTTGAAATGGAAAATGGTTTGGTCAGTATGTCCGCCACTTGATCCTTGGATGGTATGTGTTCGAGGTGAATCTCCCCGGAGCTAATTT
>NW_021527296.1:0-10478 GCF_001605985.2 Dendrobium catenatum | reverse complement strand
ATAAAATAAAAAGTACAGAAATTCTTGATAGCATCATGGGAGTTGGGGCTTAGCCGACGGTGAGGGTGAGTTTATGATGGCCGGCGGCTTAAGGGGGTGGGGAGCTTCTAGGCAGGCAGCTAGTTGAGGGAGGGAAGAGGGGAAAAGACGATAGAGAAGAAAGAACCACGAACCTAGACATTTCCAAGGGACCACTTCAATCTCTCTTAAGCTCTCACAATAACTAAAACATGGGAAAAATTTTTATCATTCATTCATTAAACATGAAAAGAGATCATAAGGGCTATATATAGCCTCATACAAAGGACTCAAAAATAAAAGAAGACCATGCCTTTAAGCTTTACACATGTCCTCCCTTAAGGGGTAAAAGCGGAAAAAAAAATAACAAAACAAATACAACATAAAATAATAAAAGACAAATACATAATATGACTCAGAAATACATCGACTTAATTGTAGTCGTAGATCGACGACCAAGTCTATGATAGACTTTCCAAGGTCCGATGTCCCCATCACTTGTCCCCTAATATCTTTAAGGGGCCTTCACGATCGGCTAGGTCAAAAAATTTCCCGATAAAGTGGCCAATATTAGAGTAGAGAATTCACTCGATGACATCTAGGAAAGATCAAGTCTAAAGGCCTCCTAAGCTCCCTAGGGTGGGAGATTGAGGGCACCCAAAGATCTTTTCCCTAGGGCCATCAAAGAGTTAGCTTACATAACTGTGACACGTGGAGCTCATATGCCCATCACGTGGGCAGTAGTGATGTTTTCTTGAGAAACATGGGATTTTTGTGTTTAGACTTGTTAATCTTAGCAAAAAAAAAACAAAAAAAATAAAAAAAAAATTAAAAAAAAAACAAAGAGATGTGAATGTACTCAACTATTATTAGAATATCTCTTCTCTGAAGTAATTGGTAATGCCAAAATTATATAATTCTTTATGGAAGAGCAACTTATCATTCTCATTAGAAGGAGCGCATATGGTGGTCAAAATAGTCTCATCAATCGAATGTGACATGCGGAAATGAAGACCGTTAAAGATTCTACCAATATTAGAAGAAAAAGCTACCATGGAATTACCATGGAGAATACACCTAACAAAACCAAAAACATTTAAGATATTCCATTCTTTAGTTATAGTACCAGAAATAGATCTAAGACCTCACATAAAAGGATCCACCAGCTTAGATTTAAAAAATCAAACAATATCAAGTCACTCATTCTCCACCGCTTCTTTAACATCGAGCCTAAGCCAAGGCATTCCATGCTCTTAGTTCATGAAAGAAAAATGAGTTCAACAAAACTTCCAGAAAATAAGCACCAAGATGCAATTTGTGAAAGGAGGTTAGAACCCCACCCTCCAATCCCAATACCCCATAGGTCAGAACCACCAAAGAGAGCAAAAGTTGAGTGAAAATTCAGAACTTTCCATAGAATTTTTAAGCACTCATTTCAACTTTGGAAGAACATATGCTTCCACTTGATGTATTCTAAAAATTTGAGGATGAAGATCTTCTTGGGATGAACATTATAGACTTTTGGTTTGAAGGCACAATTGTCAGAGGGGGAAGAAAATTAAAAACTCTTAGAAAGAAAGTGTTCCGCTTATCAAAAAGAATTTAAAAAGATTTATCTTCAATAAGAATTGAATGACCATCATCGATACTTTAATGAGAACAGCATCAAACTTGTAGTTTTCAGGAATAGCACAAGGGAGGAGTGAAGGCATGTCTTTGGAAATGGATTCCTTAATTGAAGAGATAAAAGAACTTGAAAACTACGGTAAGAGTTAATCTGAATTAGCCATATTCAAAATTGATTTCGAAGGTTTTCCACTGCATTTATTTCATCCAACTTTGCTGTCATAGGAGTATTTCTCACCAAATATGTACCAGAGAATTCAGAAATGCCCTTGCATGTTACAGCTTAGCTTAATGATGGAGACCACAGTAGATTGAAAATTAGAGGATCCAAACTCCCTACAAGAACCAAATGTTATCCTTTTAGTAGCCTTCATCTCTCCAATATTAACCATATTAACATCATTAAAATCGTTCACAATACCAGTAAAGCTTTAGAGATATGTCTATCCACTATTACTTAGCATATTTGCATTATCATATCATTAACACAAAGGGCCAGCCCAACAAAAAAAAGCCACTACTAAAATTAGCACTCATTTTCGGAACTCATATTGTGTTAACAGCAGATACTGGAATAATGACAAGTAAATGCATCATTAATTTTGGATCTAGATTCCAACATTCCATAATTATTATCATCTTCAACATCCAGCAACTGAGAAACCGTTTTATTGTTGATTTTCGGTCGAATGACAATCTGGAAGCAAGACTTTCTACAAGAATTTCAACTATCAGATTAATATATGATTAAAATCGTTATAATGAATCATAAGTCATTTGGGTATGAATTTAGGATCCTCAACTTCAACCAACAACTTAGCTTCCCAAAGATTCTTTTGATAATGTATGCTTTTCCAAGCCAATCATTTTCTCAAACTTAGCAGTGATAAACTCAAGAGGTTACCATTTTAAAAAATAAAAGGCAAAACATGAATATTAATCCAAATTTGAATTAATTTGTTGGTACTAGAACAACCAATTAAAACTATGGGAAAGAGTTATGGAGCATAGGTTACGACGTGATACTAATGTTCCTAAAAATTAATTTGGATTCATGTCGGGTAAGTCTACTACGGAAGCCATACATTTATTGAGAGGTTTGATGCAGAAGTATAGAGAGAAAAAAGAAGATCTTCATATGATATTTATTGATTTAGAGAAAGCATATGATAAAGTTCCAAGAGAAGTACTATGGAGAGCTCTAAAAAAGAAAGGAATTAATAATGCTTAAATTCAAGTTATTTGGGATATGTATGATGGAGTTGTTACTTGTGTTCAAACACAAGTTGGTTTGACTAAGTATTTTCCAATTTCAGTTGGATTACATCAAGAATCAGCCTTAAGCTTATATCTTTTTACTTTAGTAATGAATGTTCTTACTAGAGATTTGCAAGAGGATGTTCCTTGGTGTATGCTTTTCGCTGATGATATTCTTCTTGTTGATAAGACTAGAGAGGGAATTCAAGTAGGATGGATGAAGTGGAGGAATGCATCGGGCTTGTTGTGTGATGGAAAAGTACCACTCAAACTTAAGAGAAAATTCTATAAGATGGTGACGAGACCTGCAATGCTTTATGGCATAGGATATTGGACCATTAAAAGAGAAGCATAATATTAAGTGTTACAAATATGAGGATGCTCAGGTGGATGGGTGGTTTTACTCTTAGAGACATGATACAAAATGCTCATATATATATATATATATGAAAAGGTTGGAGTAGCTCCAATGGCAAATAAGATTAGAGAGAGTCGCCTTATATGGTTTCTTCATATAAAATGGCGGGCTTCCAATGACCAGATTAGGAGAGCAGATGTATTAGATTTAAACTATGTTAAGAAAGGTAGAGGTGGACCTAAAAAGATTTCGTTAGAAAATATTAGAAATGACATTTCTTTATTAGATCTAAATGATAATTTGACTCTTGACCGGACACAATGGAGAAAGAGGATTCATGTAGCCGACCTCATGTAGTGGGATAAAGGCTTGATGATATTGTTGTTGTAGAACAACCAATACTCTCATCCCACATTTTGACCAAAATTGTGACGCCATTCAGTTTGATACAACCTTTTCTTCAAATAGAATCAAGAATTTTGGAATTGAACTTCATAATGAAAATGTCTGGTTTGCTTAATGAAAGTAATGGAATGAACCCAATCATTATTACCATACCAATGGAGAACTTAAGAAAATCACTCTTCAAGATTTTATTATCATATACATCTAAATATCCATGCTATTACAAGAACATTTTTTCATCATCATCAGCTTAAAGAAAAGGAATTTGATAAGAAACAGCTTTTATAGAAGAGGATGAAAAAAGATTTAGCATTGTGAACAATCCTTTTAAGCCCATATAAAATAGTAGCATTCCCACACTCCCTAGCAAGATGCCCCTTTCCAAACATTTGTAACATCTCTTACCTCGAGCTCCCTTAAGATAGCTAGAATTGTGGATGAAGAGAAAATTGTTGGATAATGTATTGGCTACTCTCGATAATATCTTCTTATAGCTGCACGGAATGAAGGGGATACACATTGCCCTTTGAGTAAGTCCTTCACTCACAGTGGCAATTTTCTAAGATGAATTTTTTATTAGTTATGATGAAGAGAGCCTTAACGTGCATGTTTCATTTCTTTGTGATAAAATCTCTCAAGTGGCTTAAGTTAACTTGCTACAAGCAAGATCATACATACCACCCAACAAACAAGAAAACTAGTCAAAAGTCAGGATTTCAAGTCAAGCTCATGAAGTTGAGATGCCTGAATGGAATGGCATTTCAATATGAAAATCCCTTAGATTTTATTGTCAACTACTATAAGTGTTGGATCAAGAAAAATAGTGCACCAGCATTAATCCCGCTTTGCAAACATAAGATTCCATTCTTCTTAAGTCAGATTGTAGTTAACCAGATTTCTGATGAGGGTAGTGACAGGGTTTAATTGAATCTGGGTCTTTACTTCCCATAAGCATAAGCACTCATATTTAATTACCCCTCTAAACGCACAAGAGATAACTCTTGATTAAGGATGAATAATTTTAGGTGTTTTAGCCTTAGTTGTAATGGAAATGGAGTTAAACCCAATCAATATATCATGGTTCAGTCGTGCTAGTCTACTAACATTAGCGATTGTTGATCATAGTGTCCAAGGAATCTGATTAGAAGCCATGTGTTGTATCCTCTCAAAAATCCCGAGTAAATTGAAGTGGTTAAAGTTAGATTGTAATTTTTATTTTGGTTTTGGGTTTACATCTATTAGAATACACAGTAGTTGATTTAGTTTGGGATTTATGACTTCGCTTAGAACTTACCAGGTTAATTTAATTGGTCTGAGGCTTATGGCTTCCATTAATTAAAATGGATCTTGCAACCTAGCCCAATAGCTAAGCTGCCAATTCATTTTGATTGTTTAGGTTTTAGGGTTGTTGCACTTTATTTAGCAATTTTTCTAACTTGTAGGGTTTGTAGGACTTACTACATCCCTTTGGAAGTAGCATGATTGTTTTGTTTGTTTAGATATGTTAGACATTAATTACTTTAGTTCAGTTTTGTCATTACACCAGTATCTGGCTTCAGTGCCCAACTCTTCTTGATAGTACAGTAGTTTAGTTCACAGTACCTATTTTTTCTTTCTTGCACCAGTACCATATTTTACTTTCAGTGTCACAGTTTAATTTCAGTGTCGTAGTTCACTTTCAGTACCTTAGTTTACTTAACATTACTCTGCTTTACTTTACGTATCGTAGTTTACTTGACATTACAAATTTCCTTGCTTTTGTTAGTTCTCATGACTTCGTGCTGCTTCAGAACTTGCCCAGGAGCATTGGAGAGTTTGTAGAGTTGTTGTTGGTTGTACATTGTTTGTTTGGTATTTGCGAGTGTTAAAAGTTTGAGCGTGAGTTTGTTGAAAGTTTGCGAGTTGGAGAATTTGGAGAGCAGTTGTTGGTTATATAATGTTAATTTGGTATTGACTTGTACATTCTTAGTACTACTATTTTTTAATATTTTTTATAATTACTTAATTAATTAATTAAGTAACTAAAAATTAATAAATTTTCTAGTTAATTGCATTAATTAATTAATTAATAATAAATTTGATTGCTCTCATTTATTTAATTAATAGGCTCCCGAATTTTAACTACTCTCAGATTTCAATTAATCAATAAATCTTAATTAATTAATTTCAATCAATTCATCACCTTCAATTATTTAATTTTAATTAATCAATTAATTTATAATTAATTAATTTCAATTGATCAACTAATTTTGATTAATTAATTTCAACTAGTTAATTTCAATTAATTAACTAATTATTAATTAATTTCAAATAATCAATTAAATTTAATTAATCAATTGATATTAATTGATTATTTTCAATCAATTAATTCCAACGAACTAATTAATTGAAATTAAGCTCAATTGATTAATTTCTCATTAACTAATTTCAATTAAACTCATTTTTACTGAATCAATTTCATTGTAATTAATTAATCTTAATTATCTTTAATCAATTAATTAATCAGAAAAATCAATTAAAATTTAAATTGAATTTGCTCTCTATTTTAGTAGTTATCAAGAGGAGGTTAGAGTGGTACTTGCCAATGTTTCTATCCGCCCGGATCAAAGATCAACACATGAGATCTTCAAAATAGAAACCATCCTACCCAGATCAAAGATCAACAGCATATGACCTTCAGATTTTAAAATTCACTGCCTCGATAAAAGATCGACAGCACGAATCTTCGAATTAGAAATCGTCCCGCTAGGATAAAAAATCGACTGCGTAAGGTCTTCAATTTGAGAATTTTCCTACCTAGATCAAAGATCATGGCGCAAGTCTTGAATTAAAAATTCAACCGCCCAAATCAAAAATCAATGGTGTGGGTCTTAATATCAGCGAATACCTAGTATAACGGGATTTACATGAGCGGAAGCGAAGCCTGGTAAGGTGAATTGTGAACGAAGGGCGTTAAGGCTTCAGAAGGGAATGAGGTAGACAAATGAATGTGTAAGTTTTGTTTTATTCGCTTCTCTGACATTTTATTGAACGAATTGCCGAAGGAGTGTATTGTTTCCCATAGTGACACATCTGTCTGGTTTGAAACAGTAACAACGCATTCTCTTTCTTTTTTTTTATTTCATTTAATTTATTTTATTTTAGTCAACAATAAGAGATGAATTTTTCTTGAAGATTACGTAACAAGGGACGCATTAAGGTGATTATACTAGTAAGGTGTGTAAATAGGCCATACAAAAAGGAATAAACACTAATAACGAGTTCAGTTGTCAAATTTTGCTACTCTTCTCATTCAGTTTGAGTTCATTGATATTTGAAATGTCTTTGTTTTGTGTATTTCATTATTATTTGACCCATTCATGAACATAAAAGAACACAAATAACTATATAAATCAAAAGAGAGATTCATTATTTTGAATAAAACTAAAAATTAGATTCTAGACCTTATCATGCAAGGTTAACACTTTTTTTAATGCAAGGTTAACACTTAATACCATGTCAAAATCTTTTCATGATCTAAATGCATATAAAAGAAGTTTTATTTGTGTTTAGTTCGTCAAGTAATTGGTCCCAAATATTATGTTCATGCTTGGCTGCTTAGTTAATGAATGAGCCAAACATGAGCCACTTAATAAGTCAAGTACAAGTTGCTCTCAAACATGGACTTGGATGGAAGCTCCTAATCCTAGTAATGGTGTTTTAGTTCTTATGGACTGCTAGAAATAGCACCAAATTAAGAAGGCGGAACTCCAAAAATCCATTTTAACTGGAATCTCAAATGAATTTTCTTTCTTAAATAGGCAATGTTGCTTTAGAAGAAAAAAAAAAAGTAAAGGTGACTTGCATTTTGCAGAGTGTACTCATGTAAATAAAGTTAGTAAGAAAGAAACAAATGGTGAATAGAGCATCATAACATAAAGCCCCCCATGAAGCCATAGAATTACTTCGGGCTATTTTAAACAGTGAAAAGTATTAAAATTTTGGATAGAAATGTAGCTAGATTTGAAAGACCATTTGATTGAAAAATTCATGGTAATAAAAACAATTAAATTAATACTTGCCCTCAATCAGCCAAAATTAAGATAATCATGGTAAACATTACAGTTTTTTTTTTCTTGAAAGTCTAATCTTTTTTTTTTTAATTAAGCTAATCATCTTGAAAATCGTCATCATCATCATAAGCCAAAATAGCCTTGTCTACATCATCATTATCTTGTAAATCAAGCCTTTTTTAATCTTCCCCAGCATCTCTATACTCGATTGCAAGAGTGTTAAGCAAGATGAATATTCCTATATCGATCTTGAATATTATAGCTTCTTTATAAACAACACCAAATTCTCCAACAGTATTTTATGTTAAGTCAGCCTCACCAATAATTGATTTATTATCTTCATCTATCATCCATTTTCTCATTAACCACTTATTAGCATCGTTTATATAATTTAAACAATAATGATCAATAATGTCCATATGGTTGTATATTTGAATAAGATCCTGTTATACTTCATATAAATCAAATCTTTAAGGATGCCATGATCAAACTTGGTTTTTCTTTTGCTATGAATATGCAAAAGAAATTATTAAAATTACTAAATAATAAATTTCATGATGATAATCAATATGCAATTTTATTTTATACTTGTATGCTGAAGACACCCCAATTATATTGACATCTAGATGAACTAAAGGTAAAGCTAGCTACCTTGATCTTAAAACTCTATAGATGTGGAGCTCCTTGGTCAGATGCCAGCTACCAATAAGCTGGAAGTGTTTAAAAAGTTACATTATTATTTAAATATCAAAATATTATTTAATGCTAATTATAATTTTATTAAAATCACATTACTCCACCCAAGTAATCATCTATTTAACAACATGAAGAATCCTAAAAAGTCATTTACCCTAGATGTAAACACTCAACTCATGGTTAATTTTAACTACATCAACATTCTTAGACAATCTTCCCATGTAAGTTGATGCAAGCAAAAATTAGGAAAAAGCCTAAGTTTTTCAAGCAAAATAAAGACCTTCCTAGGAAATAGAAAATTACACAAGATTCCCAAATAAACATCTTTTATATCATATAAAGGCACTTAAAACAAAGGACGCTTACAAATGACACATTAAACACTTTAAAACATAACAATGACGCTTACAAACTTATAACCTGGAAACACCTAAAAATGTCTTTCATTCGTTGCTTTGAGAAGAAGGATACATTTGAGGCGGTCACTTGCAGTTGCGGTGAGAAAAAAGAGATTAGAAGTCTGAGACGAAGGATAGGAGGACATTCCCAAGAAGGAGAGGAAGAAGTGGCATAGCTAGCAAGCTATCCAAGAAAACCCTCAGTTTTCTTTCCAAAAATCTGCACACAACAACCTTCTCTAAAAAATCTAAAACAGCCACAAATATCTCCTATAAATAGGTAAAGAAAGGAGAAGAAGAATGGCCAAAAGACGCCACAAAACAGCCCACAAATTCTGCACATAAAACAGGAATTAAGGGGAAGAAGAAGGGCCAAAAGACACCACAAAACAGCCCACAAAAAACTGCACATAAAACAGGAAGGAAGGCCGCGGGAAAACCAGCCAACAAGCCACAGAAAACCCAGCCAGTAAGCCACGGGAAAGCAGCCAGAGATGGACCCGAGGAGCCAACACAGGAAACGGGGCAGAGGGGGTTTCGGGAAAGCAGCATGGAGAAAACCGAAAAGACAACCAGCTCACAGCAATAAATCACAAGGAAGAAACCAAGGAGACACAATAAAGGGAAGGAACAGCCAAGGGGGAAGAACCCAATTCACTCCAATTAATGAGCTATCATTAAATCAAGCATTAATGAGCTAAAAACTAAGTAAAACCCAACTTTTTTTAGCTCAAAACCAAGCAGTCAAAGCCCACCCGAGAGCAGCCAAGGCCCCAAACAGAGAAATAACAAGCAGCCCAAGGACAAAAAAGGATGCAACTTGATTTGACCCCCCCTGCCTACATCATAAGTATATAAAATTATAAACTATCACCTATTTTCTTATCTTTTGCAATATTAGGGCTACTATAAAAGTATTCAGAATTAAAAATGAGTAATCGAATACGAAAGTCGATGGAATTGCACGTTCCATCTTCTAATTAAAAAAAAATGCTCATACTCATCCCTATTAGTAAAATTTGCAACAATTGCTACTTTTTTCAAGTTCATCATTATATATGTAAACCAACGTAGGGTTTTTCCAATATCAACTAAAGAAAGAATCGTCAATAAATAACCACCTACTTTGACTATACATACCACATTATTCCAAAGATATTGCTTCAAGATGATAAAATATTATTCCAAAAGCATATACCATCTTAAGATAAGTAGAGGTAGACCTAAAAAGACTTCGTTATAAATTTTTAAAAATGACCTTTCTTTATTAGATTTAAATGAGATTTTGACTCTTAACAGGACACAATGGAGAAAAAGGATTCATATAGCTGACCTCACAAAGTGGGATATAGGCTTGATGTTGTTGTTGCATATACCATCTTCTATTAGTAATTTCAAAAATATGCTCATACTCATCCCTATTGGAAAACTTGCAACAATTGCTTCTTTTACCCCATTCATCGCTTTATATATGTAAACCAACGGAGGCATTTTTCAATATCACTAATCAAAGAATCTTTGATAAAGGGTCGTCTAATTTAAGTGCATATACCAAGGATTGCTTTGAGGTAGTAAGATGATTTGTTGCACTTGCTTTGCCTTCGTCTTCTTTGAATAAGGACCCAACACACATTCTTCATTTCTTCAAATTCATTTGTTGTTGATGAA
>NW_021527295.1:0-293 GCF_001605985.2 Dendrobium catenatum | reverse complement strand
GTCCCCCCTCACAGGATCTTTTCCCTCTCTCAAACTCTACCCTTTGCTCACTCCCTTTCAAGCTCTCTCTTTAAGTTTTCCCAAAAGAACGAAGTTACAATGGCTGCCAAAGACACTTACAAAAGTGCATTGACAAAACTTAAATATAAGCTCTCAAAACGAGCTCATTAATGCAAGTTGCCGACATTATTGTCCAAGATGATAGGCATATCATCCTGTACGATCAGTACAATTTAAGCCCAATCAGCCGGGACGATTTGAGACAATCATAGGAAATTTATTCATATCGTCCA
>NW_021527294.1:0-406 GCF_001605985.2 Dendrobium catenatum | reverse complement strand
AAACTTTATAACAACATCGCTTCATGCTTTCTCCCAATAATTGTTAAAAAGCATTGCCCCAACGTATTTCTCATACTGCGGCAGCTTAAAGCCAACAAACCCATGAGGAAACAAAATACATGAAAATGGAAATGTTATATAAGGAGCTCATCTAATCAGTATGTTACGAGTGTGCGCACACAAAGAAAAAGTAAAAGAAAAAATAGACACAATCTATAGTTTGCTGTTAATCTGAGACACAAATCATACTTTAATTAGTCCACTCATTTGAGAACCGTCCTAAAAGAAGAAAATCCAAAACTCATTGTTTTGGCCATATCCAATAACAACTTATATCTCCTAAAAGAACACTTTTTCATCATATTCAACAAATACAAATGAAGCGGGAGACAATCCGATGCCACGG
>NW_021527293.1:0-321 GCF_001605985.2 Dendrobium catenatum | reverse complement strand
CGAAAAGAGAAGTGCATTAGATTTGTAGATCGAAGTTAAATCTGCCCAACACTCGTATGTAAATCGGGATTTAAGCCATGAATGCTTTGATGGTTCTTGGAGCTCTCTTCTCTCCCACTCTCTCTTCTCATATTCCCTTCCTCTCTCTTTACTCTTCCTCTGTTCGCCTTTCTCTTTTCTCTCTTTCCTTCCCTTGCTCACCTTCTTCTCTTCTCTCACTCACCTTCTCTTCTCTCTATCTCTTTTCTTTTATCTCTACACTTTCCTCTCTCTTTCTTTCTCTATCTTATTTTTCTCAATCTTTATATATATATATATATA
>NW_021527292.1:0-278 GCF_001605985.2 Dendrobium catenatum | reverse complement strand
TTAAGCTTATAATGACTTCTGAAAAAATTTATTTCACTAGTTTAAAATACAATACATTACAATCTATTCACCTTAAAAAAATGTCGTCCTCAACATCTCTGTTTAGAATTTAGGCACAAAATTGATATATTAAATTCGTACAATCAAAACTTGAATTGAATTAATATTAGTTTAATCATCAAATCATATAGTCATACAGTTCATTCTAACACATGTTATTCAATTATATATGTAAAATAATGCACTTTAATCTACATAATATACACAACTCAAAATCA
>NW_021527291.1:0-912 GCF_001605985.2 Dendrobium catenatum | reverse complement strand
AGGAAGTAAGAGAAGATAAATATGGACTTGGAGTTGGATAGAGTTTTATCATATGATCTATACTTATGACCACAACCAACAATCGTCGTTTGACTACTATCATCCAATTACTATCACTAGACCATTGTCACCTAACTACTATTGCCTACTATAATTATTGCCATCACATTTAAAACCAATACAACATGTCAATAACAACATTGATGGTCCTTGACATTTTTCATGTTGTTACCAATAGTGTTTATGTATGTCATCACCAATTATGTGGTTATGCATCGTCGACAAAAATATGGATGCTCATCGAGTTCGCCGCCAATAGCACTCAGGCATGCCATCACTTATATGACATATGCACATCATTGGCACTATTATCGACACATACTAGTGCCACTTGTCGATGCACAATATTTCTACTATGGTTGATACATTTTATCAACACTAACTCCAATCCCTAACTTTAATACTAATATTTATATATGAATTATTGGTTTTTGGTCATCTCTCTCAAAAGGAGAATGATCAAATATATCATAAATGATTTCTTGAAGGAAACTCCAATGCCACAATGATCTTGAAACTTCTACTATGAAACATACCATATATTATTTATGTCTATTACACTGTATCCTGGGGAGGATCCCCCTTTGAGTCATGAGGGGGTGGGGGGTATTGGGAGGAATTTCCCCTGTAAAAAAAAAAAAAAATCTTTATTATATGATTAAAAATTTTTCTTGTCCATCTATTTTTTTAGTCTTTATTACAAGGGTTTTTAAGTAATTACCCCCCATAACAGTTTTAAAATAATATGGTCTTTAGGCAATTGCCCCCAATAAATAATAAAGAGAATTTATTATTTTTATATTAATTTGAATTCCAAAAATATCTTTATAACCAAAATTTATTTTGCGGGCA
>NW_021527290.1:0-473 GCF_001605985.2 Dendrobium catenatum | reverse complement strand
GGTCGTGAAACAGGAGGGTGCGAGGTGGAACTACCGGTTGGTCTATATGAAGGTCTAGAGTCATGAGATCGACTCGGATGTTGAGAACGGGATTCATCTAGATCAAGCACTAGGCTGTAGGCGTTCTCCAGAGTAGTGATGTTCCGGGCAAAAAGTTCGTTGCGTAAATCTTCCCGCAGACCGGTACGAAACATCGACAAAATTTGCGCGGGGGTGGTTGAGGTCTCCCCTTTGCAACGAATCAGGTAATCATCGAAGGATGCAATGTAATCCTTAACGGGTTTGCTTCCTTGGGTAAGTCGGTTCCACCTGTCAAGGAGTCTAGGGAAGTACGAAGGAGGTAGGTACTTCTGCTTAAGTTCACGTTTCATGGATGCCCATGCCCAATCAGTAATGGGGTATTCGTTGTGGGACTCCCTAAGACTTTCTAAGTTCGACCAGAATTGGCTAGCCCTTTCAATAAGCTTCATCTC
>NW_021527289.1:0-244 GCF_001605985.2 Dendrobium catenatum | reverse complement strand
AAATCTCGAAGAAAGGGTTGAAATAGAAAATGTATTGTCTAGAGAATGCAAATATTCTAAAAGTCATCATAAAGAATTGATTTTAGGAGACCTGAGTGAAGGTCTTAGAACTAGGCATGGACTTAGAAAAAAAAGTGAACCACTCAGCCTTTATTTCAATGATTGAACCATCTAATATAAATCAAGTACTTTCTGATGAGGTAGAGTCACACATGAAATGGCGCACATCTTTAACGGGACATCA
>NW_021527288.1:0-325 GCF_001605985.2 Dendrobium catenatum | reverse complement strand
ATACTTCATATCAGTTGCTCTTAAATAGACAAATTGTGACTCCAAATGAAAATAAATAATGACTTACTTGAATATCTCCTATCAAGTTAACTCATTCTCGAGTTATCATACGTCAAGCATGCAATAGTGAAAAAAGAATCCAATATTATTATCATCCATAGAAGTATTATTTAAGACATGAACTAAATTTTCTATCCTCATAAATTTATTTGGCCACAATAATCTACATTTGATTCCTCTTAACTACTAGTAACATTAATAAAAATTATAACTTTTAAATGGATTAAAAATAAATTTAATTAAATTAAAATAATAATTATTTATT
>NW_021527287.1:0-205 GCF_001605985.2 Dendrobium catenatum | reverse complement strand
GGCTAATAATCCGGGGGAATGGCAAAATGTGATGCAATAATTAGCAGACTTGCAAAATCAGATGAATGAAATGGCTCAAACACTTGCTAATCTAAATGTTTATCAACAACATGTCCAAACATCTGAAAGCGAAGAAGAAGTCCCTATGAATCATAATAGGCGACAACAGAATTAGGATTTTAGGATAAAAATAGATGTTCATAAT
>NW_021527286.1:0-562 GCF_001605985.2 Dendrobium catenatum | reverse complement strand
GAGCTGTAAAAATGCGGTATTTAGCTGTTCAGGGCATATCCAATAGAACCGCAAAGAACCTTGTCGTTCTTCCGTAGTTCCAATCGAGTGAAAATTTTGATACTATTTCATCGAGTTGCATTATTCAACCATCATTTGTTTTTTTTTTAATTTAATTCAAAAATTATATAAAATGAAATATGAGAATTGTTTTCATATTAAAAATAGAGTTCGGATGGAGACAACTTAGTGTATTATGATGTATTACTGTATTTTAGAGTTAAAAATGAGTTTTTCGGTTGGAGATGTCCTAAGAGCATCTCTAATGGAACGACAAACAACTGTTTGTCATTATTCCGTCGCTCCAACTAAGTGGCTATTCTTATGTCATTTCATCGCGGATGAATGTTGCACTGTTCATATGCGGCGCCATTTTTTGGTCTCTATCGAACTTATCGAAGAAACACGTGAAAGAAGAAAACGATCGTTACGGGGCAAAATGGAGTTCGATTGGAGATGAATCACGACATTTTTTTAGTTTCACAGCATTTTAGAGCGAAAAATGAGATTTTTGGTTGGAGAT
>NW_021527285.1:0-201 GCF_001605985.2 Dendrobium catenatum | reverse complement strand
GGTCAATAGTTCTTTTCTTGCAAAAGAGAAGCACCAAGAGGAAGGGGCTTTCATTACCATATTGGCGTTTTCAACAGAGATGCTTCTAGGTATACTGCTAACAAGAGATATTAAGAAAGCGGTTCCCGCGTTTGAAGGAAACCCAATTCGTCGAAAAGTTTCATAATGGCTGGGTCGATTTAGATAATATCTTTGAAAAGA
>NW_021527284.1:0-241 GCF_001605985.2 Dendrobium catenatum | reverse complement strand
CACTTCAACTTCACCGGAGAGAGGCGGCGCCGGCGGGAGAGGCGGCGGGAAGGATGGCCGACCGTGCGGGACGCCTTCTATTTCGCGAACAGAGAGCTGGAAGCGGAAATTTTCAGGAAAGAGGGAGACCATGTGGGATGAAGGGAGGAATATGTTTCATTTTAAGTGGGTGGGGCCTATTCTGTGAGGCGTACGCCTCACCTAGAATTGCGCAATTGCGCCTCTGAGGCGCGCCTCAGTC
>NW_021527283.1:0-206 GCF_001605985.2 Dendrobium catenatum | reverse complement strand
CCACTTTACACTATAACATATATAAAGCGGGATAAGATATATGCATAGTTTAACCCATTCATTATTGCTAGCCAGACAAGCCAAGTCTATTTTGCTAACTATCTATATAAATTTTGAGGCAAATAGGATTGACTTGTAGTTATGAAGATCAAATTAAGAGGAGTCATTAAGAAAATCACATTAATATTACAGAAAATCACATTAAT
>NW_021527282.1:0-249 GCF_001605985.2 Dendrobium catenatum | reverse complement strand
TAATCATTTGATCGTGAATAAAATATATCAAAGACTCATGCAAATTTTGTTTTTCTTTGAACATTTTGCTCCATTAAATAGTTCAGAAATAATCTAGTACCAACTTTTGAAAAGCAAAACCACTTTGGCCAACAGAGTTTGGACAAAGTAAGTAGGACAAAATCCTATGACCCTAATTTCTTTTTTTAATAAAAATATTGTTGCGTTTTACAAAAGTTTCAATAGAGGGGGGTATTTATATAAAGTTCG